>NC_133326.1:390196441-390251551 GCF_042186555.1 Aquarana catesbeiana
AAAAATAGATTTTTTGGCTGGAGCTACACTTTAAAAATGTACCAGTTCAAAATTACAAACAGATTCTACTTAACAACAAACCTACAATCCCTGTCTTGTTTGCACCGCCTGTATACTGCTGTTCAGAGTATATAGGGCCTGGTGGCCCCACGCCTTTCCTTTTTTTAATTTGGGTGTGGGGTTCCCCTTAATATCCATACAAGACCCAAAGGGCCTGGTAATGGACTGGGGGGGGTACCCATGCCGTTTGTCTCACTGATTTTTATCCCTATTGCCGGGACCCGACATTACATTAAAGCCGCAAGCAGTTTTAAATGACTTTTATTCCTTTAAAAATGTAATTTTGTGCAGGGACTGTTCTAAGCATGGGAAGCACACAACACTTTACAGGCATACTATAGACACCCCCCAGGTAGGATATTTAAAGGAATATTTCACTTTTATTTTTTCACTTTAAGCATCATTAAAATCACTGCACCCGAAAAAACGGCCATTTTAAAAACTTTTTTTTTGCATTGATACATGTCCCCTGGGGCAGGATCCGGGTCCCCAAACCCTTTTTAGGACAATAACTTGCATATTAGCCTTTAAAATGAGCACTTTTGATTTTGAATGTTCGAGTCCCATAGACTTTAATGGGGTTCTAAAGTTTGCGCAAACTTTCGGTCCATTCGCAGGTTCTGGTGCGAACTGAACCGGGGGGAGTTCGGCTCATCCCTACTCTCAACCCTGCACTCTACAGTAGCGCACCTCTATACCCTGCAGTTTGTACGTAGTTCACCACTCACCCATGCACTCTGTATGTAGCAAATATTTACTTAACAAGGCAGTAATGATGTGTACAGTACCTATTTTAGCCAATCATATTTTATTCTTATTTTATATAATAGTCTCATCAATGAAATATGCTTTATATTAATATTATTAAAGTTGTTGTCAATATCTATTTTTGTAACTTTATTCTGAATAAAACATTTCACAGTGTCATTTCTAGAAATAATTTACGAGGGTGTGATTAGGGACAGGACATGGTAGGGGTTGGGTGGGGCAACTGTTGGCGAGTAAATCTTAAGGCCTGGCTAGTAGTTTAGGACTTGAAATTTTGAGCCCTGATACTGTACAGTATATATGGGAGGAGTCCGGGGGGTATTTAATCAGCCCACTCATCTGTGGTCTTTGTTCCTGTGTGCGATTCGTTACATCACTAGGCCAACTCTTCCAACTCATTCGGTGTTTGTGAGTTGCGAGTCTGAACTTCCAGAGGCTTTCGGTTCTCCATTCGTGGTTTTTCGTAGATCGAGTCTTGCTCAACTGTCACAGGTAGGATTCGTATATCATTTCTTCATTTCATGCATCGTTTTTTGCCAGGCACCTCGTATCATCGAAACCCCACTACGGAACTTACGAGTCATTCCTTAAGTCTCTGTATGCAACCTTATTTAGCCTCGTGCAAAACCACGAACTTGTGGCTCAGTTTGTGAGCACATTGAGTTTTTCATTTGTACATTCTCGTACCTTATCATATGCCACATAGTCTGTCCATTTCTCTTAAAAAAAATGTCATCGCATTTCATGCCATGTTCCACCGTCTGGTTCGTTGTCAGTCGCAAATTGCGGCACACTGATTCATGCCTCTGTCATGGCGAGTCATTTCATTTGTTATATTTTGCATACCCTTCACTACGATTCGAATCCAGTCGCATCTGCGACACACCAATTCGTGTCGACTTGTGCTAGTCATTCCGTTTCGTGCATTCCACGCACCGTCTGGTTCATTGTCAGTCGCAAATTATGGCACACTGATTCATGCCTCTGTCATAGCAAGTAATTTCATTTGTTGTATTTCGCATACCCTTCACTCCGATTCTAATCCAGTCGCATCTGCGATGCACCGATTCGTGCCGGCTTGTTCTAGTCATGTCATCTCATTCCATGCTCCACAGTCCGGTTCGTTGTCAGTCGCAATTGCGGCACACCGATTCGTCCCACTATCATGGCAAACATTTCACTTGTTCATTTCGCATGCCCTTCACTACGATTCGAATTCAGTCACATCTGCAACGTACTAATTCACATTGACTCCTGTTAGCCATTATTTCCTGTTCCATAGACAGGTTCAATGTCAGTCGCTATCACGACACACCAATTCGTGCCTCTGTTATGGCAATCATTTCACTCATTTCATTTCATATACCCCACATGCCGACTCGAGGCCAGTCGCTTTAGCAGCACTCCGATTCGTGTCGACTTAATTGCGCTCATTTCATTTCGCCCTCATTTCATCCCATATTCCACATTTCGGTTCACTGTCAGTCACAGTTACGGTACCCCGATTCGAGTCACCATCAATTCAATCATTCACTGGTATTATTTCGTATGTTGTCTGTCATGTTCTCCTTAGGTTCGGCAGTCATTTTGTGATGGGTCATTCGTGCATTTTTGTTTCTTTTATCCTGTCATAGATCTACTGTTGTTCGATGTTAGTCGCTTCAGCAATGCAACAATTCACTTTTAAATTCAGATAACTGTTTGATTTGCCACGTTATTGACGGACACCCCTCAGTTCGGGTCACCTTACGGCCCAGTTCGAATCTAGTCGAAACAAGGCACATCGGCCCACATAGATCCAGACCAACTGTTCTCAAAGCCGTTTTCTTTCGAAGACAATTCATGATTTCAATTCGTTGGTTTAACCATCGTTCGCCCCCGATAAGGTTCCCCTTGCAGTCGCTATAAACGCATCTCAAAGTCACACGACCCAGCCACTCATTCACCTCCTAATTGCATTTAATTAAGCTACTCACCATTGTCCGTCTGTCATTTCTCCTTAAGGTCAGCTGAGTTCAGGTAGTTCCACAGGTTCCGCTCGACTGAGCTTTCGACCTCAAAGACCAGGACTTCACAACTAGGGCACAAGTCAGCCAGAGCCGTGTCACAGGCCGGCAGCGAAGACCTCACATCTGCCTCTCTGTTACCCTCTCCTTTCAGAGAGCGGCAGTGTGCAGTCCCTCAGGGGATTCACCATCCCCAAGTTAACAGCAGAGCTAAGGCACAGGGGCATGCCCTTCCACGCTACAGCCAGGAAAGCCAAGCTCTTCAGGCTCCTCTTCCCGCCGCCAGCGACAAATGGGCCCAGCACTCAGCAGGCGTCTCTTCAGTCCATATCCTCAGCCATTTCTCAGCTTCACACCACGGTGTCGTCATTCTTCGCTGTAGTCACTGATGTCCAAGCCAGAGTGACAGTCTTGGAGGAACGCCCGGCCGCGGCCATCCCTGACTCAGTTGCAGTCCTGATCCCGACACTCCCTCCTGCAGGTACGACAGGGAAGAGTTCTACTATCTTCTCAGCCCACTTGGTCCCAGCCAGCATCAGGAAGGCCATTTTGGATGGCAAGGATGTCAACCTTGCTTCCCTCCTCATTTCGGTTCACGATCTGGCAGAGAATAAATCTTATGCCTGGGGGGACGTATCAGTGGTCCTCAAGGCCAAAGACCCCAGGCACAACCGCAAATTAACTATTGCAGAGTTTGCGTTGACCTTTGGGATGGTGAGGGATGTCCTGTGTTCAGCCAGTCCCAGCAGGATGGAAGATCTGGACTTATATCTCCACACCATGGTGGACCTGGGCTATAAATATGGGGGGGTTCTCATTTTATGATTAACACCATTCATTCCCGGCCAAAACGGCAGCCAGGCTCACACAGTTCCAAGCAGGCATGGATTGGAGCCTCATGGACACATGACAGTCTACGCTATCTGCCAGTGCTCCACCCCTAAAAGCTACCTGGTGCACCAACATAGCAGTGAGATGCCTTCTTGATCTTCCATCCACCTCAAGTACAGCTCAGGGCTTGTCGGCCCCAGTTCAGATACCCCAGGTGGACAAGTTCGGACGTCCCGTTCTGTCAGTAGGGGGAGCATCTATCTGTAATAACTTTAATTTTGGATTGTGCAACTACAGCCAATGCTGGCTGCTCCAGATCTGTATCATATGTCATAGAGCACATCCTAAAGCCCTATGTCAGATCAAGAAGCAGAAAACATTCTGACTAGGCCGAGTAGACATCCTATGGCTGGGGTTTTACCTCACCTCACACTTCACTCCCTTACTAACCACCTTCCTTATCCAAGGATTTACAGCAGGATTCCATAGCCTCATCACACTGCTCCACACAACTCACGAGTGCAGGAACTTCCGCTCAGTGGCCAATGATAAACAGGCCATAGACCAGCTGTTACAGGTCGAACTTGACCAAGGCTTCATCATCGGTCCCTTCTCTCAGCCCCCTTTCAACGTTTGGAGAGTTAGCCCTGTTGAACTGGTCGAGGGCAAATTTTTGAATAAAATTTGCTTTGAGTATGACCTGTCTGCGCCTCATTCTTCCCACATCCTGAGTTTGAATTCCCTAATTCCTTCAGAGGAATTCTCCCTGAAATATGCTTCAGTAGACATGGTGACTCAGACCATTATCAAAGTAGGCACAGGCGCCTGGCTCTCTAAAGCTGACATATCAGACGCATTTAAGCTTCTACCCATCCAACCATCCCTCTGGTGCTGGCATGGCATTAAATGGAGTCATATTTCTTCGCCATCAAACTGACCTTCAGCTCTAAAAGTAGACCGTGGCTCTTTGACACCTTTGCACAGCCCCTCACCTGGATCCTATTGCACCAAGCCCAGTGCCAGAGGGTCATTCATTACCTGGATGACTTCTTGCTAATCGAACAGCCAGGCGTGCCCCCAGTAGATAGGTTAAGAGTGGTGTTTGGGAATCTCAATGTGCCCATTGCAAAACACAAAGTGGAAGGCCCGGCACACGCTATCACCTTCCTCGGGGTCAACCTGGACACTCGTTCCATGCAGGCCAGCCTTCCCCCTGACAAAGTGACCCACATCAGGTCGGTTCTTCATGACTTTACCCGTGCACAGGGGTGTACTAAAAAGCAGCTTAGTACACCCCTGTGCTCAACTTTGCAATGAGAATCATTCCCCAGGGACGATCTTCTATTTCATGTCTCTTGTTCTTCCTCTCTCAGGCACAGGACCCCGATCAAATCCTTAGATTAGACACAGCAGCAGTAGTGGATTTGTCTATGTGGGATGAGTTCCTTACTAGTTGGAATGGCATATCCATGTTCATACCATCAGTATCACCTCTATCACAGCAGGTAGTAACAGATGCCGCAGCCTCCACAGGCTTCACTGCAATTTTTGGCCATCATTGGTTTGCAGGACCATGGCCTCCAGAGATACTCCTAATCTCCGGGTTTATCCGGTCTTCCTCCCTGTTCAAACTATACCCGATCGTGGCAGACGCTCACATCTGGGGCCATACCTGGACTAGACAAACTGTGGCCTTCACCACCAACAACCAGGCCACGGCCGATATCATTAATAAAGGCAGGTCCAAGTTGCTCCCTATTATGTCCTTCCTACGCAGGCTGGTACAATTATTCCTGCAGCATCAGTTCAATGTCCACTGTACATTCATTCCGGGCAAGTGCAACGTTGCAGCAGATGCACTGTCCCGTTTTAACTTCATTTCATTTTTTCAGCAGAAACCTGGAGCAGGCCAGACATCATCTCTTATCTCACCTTGGTCTCAGCTGACATTGGATTAAAGCAGCACCTTCACAGCGTGACCCAACTCATCAATAAATCCTTATCCCGCAACACACTTAAGGCCTACCACACAGCTTGGAACGCCTTCTACAAGTTTCTGGCATCCTGCCCCACGGCAACATCAACAGACACTAAGCACATACTAACTTTCATTTCATATTGCCACAATCAATTGGCTCTATCAAACAACACAGATTATACTTAGCCGGCATCCAACACTTCCTGGCCTTACAGGATCCCGCAAAGCCAACCTTGTTGGCAACCCATGCGATCCGAACCATCCTGCACGGCATTCAGAAGCAACAGCCTATAACCAACTCCAAACGCTTGCCCATCACAAATACCAACTTCAGAGACATCTCGACCATCCTCTCTCGTTCCCCGTTTGGCCTTCTTCCCAGCTTGGTCATTCAAGTGGCCATCTCCCTGGCCTACTATGGTTTTTTGTGGCCTAGCGAGTTTACCCTGCCGGCCAGGTACTGTGTAGACGTTATATGGCTCGCTTCCAAGATCATTTTATTCTCCACCTTGCAGTATCCAAAACCCAGCAATCTGGCTCCGTGGTGGTTCATGTGGACAGAACGGAGAAGAGGCCTGGAGGAAGATGCGGGACGAGAAGAGCGGAGGAAGAAGAAGATGAAAAAGATGAAGAAAAAGAAGATGGAGGAAGAAGAAGAACACCGAAGGAAGACCAGAAGAAAGAAGATGGAAGAAGAAGCAGAATAAAGAAGAAATTAATAAAGGACTTGTCAAAAACTGACTCTTGTGTTTTTTAACCATTTTGACACTTTTTTTTTGTGAAATGGTAGGGGTACATTTGTACCCCATTACCAATTCACACGGGGGGGGGGGGGGCAGGATCTGGGGGTCCACTTGTTAAAGGGGATTTGCAGATTCCGATAAGCCCCCCACCCGCAGACCCAGACAACCACCACGTGTTCGAACAGATTTTTTGCCTGTGTTTTTTTTTTTTTTTTTAAACAATACATTTTTATTGGTATTTTTCCAAAATTATACAAAATACAAGCAGATTTTTCATTTCTCATTTGTACATATTATTCGCCATTCAGGAGCTTACTACATTAATAGAGTAAAACAGATTAACTGGTAGGGTTACTAAGAAATATCCTCAATGAAGCATTGTACATTTGTCAAGCCTGTCACCCCTTGTGGGTACACACTGTAAACAGACTTTCTGCTTAAGTTTTCAAAGTTAGCCCTGAGAGGACCTTACTGAGGGTCCCCTCAAATATACTATCACGTAAATTTGTCGTTAACCAATAATAATAAACTTAGAATGACTGATTCATCTTAATTAGACTTTCTCATTCTTTTGATAATAGGTAAACCACGTAGTGTTGCTATGTTGTGTGCTTAGTATAATACCATATCATATATGCCCATACCCAATATTGGATTGTACCACTAGACCTTTGATGGTTGTATTTCAGTAGTGGAGGATTAGGAATAGTTTTCATACATGTGAGGAGGCATATTTAGAGGAACTCCAAGTTTCCCAATGTTTGTGGAAACTCGGGGTTCTCCTTTCTGTATATGCTATAATTTTTTCCATAGTGTATTGAGCATTCACTCTTGATATGACTTCTGCAATTTTTGGAGGTGAAGTAGAACGCCATTCCTTGGCTATTGCTATACGTGCAGCAAACAAAATGTGGGTGACTACCTTTCTCCTCAGAGGAGGATAGTTTTCGATGCCTAAGCTTAGAAGAGCAAGAGCAGAGTTGATGGTACAATCAGAGCTGGTCACCCTTTCTAATTAGTGACTGTATTTTTTGCCAGAAAGGTTTTATAGTTGCACAGTTCCAGAATATAAGATTTTTTGCCTGTTAGCAAGTTCTGCTGTGAACCGAACCGGGGGGTGATCGGCTCATCCCTACTGAGGACATGGATTACTGGAACCATGTCTTGTGGTCTGATGAGACTGAGATAAACTTATTTGGTTCAGATGGTGTCAAGTGTGTGTGGCGGCAACCAGGTGAGGAGTACAAAGACAAGTGTGTCTTGCCTACAGTCAAGCATGGTGATGGGAGTGTCATGGTCTGGGGCTGCATGAGTGCTGCCGGCACTGGGGAGCTACAGTTCATTGAGGGGACCATGAACGCCAACATGCACTGTGATAATACTGAAGCAGAGCATGATCCCCTCCCTTCGGAGACTGGGTCGCAGGGCTGTATTCCAACATAACAACCCCAAACACACCTTCAAGATGTCCACTGCCTTGCTAAAGAAGCTGAGGGTAAAGGTGATGGACTGGTCAAGTATGTCTCCAGACCTAAACCCTATGGAGCATCTGTGGGGCATCCTCAAATGGAAGGTGGAGGAGCTCAAGGTCTCTAACATCCACCAGCTCCATGAAAAACAAAACACTATTTACACGTTTACAGTTTGGAGCTAATTCACCCCCACTGCTAGAGAAGTGTCATTTGCATTCCAAAACAGATCTGCAGAATGTACATCTTGTACCCCCTTCAACTGCTGTAATAATTTATCACGCTCCTCTCTCATCTTGTCATACTCAATTTTCAGGTGGTCATATTTCTGTTTTAACTGAGAAAACGGTATCCAAGTCTTGGACCTTTTCTTATTATTATTTTGGTCAGCTCTGTTTTTCATATTAATATCACCTATGTTTGACCCGGAGTGTCCTCTCTGGGTGTTATCATAGGATGTTATCTTCTGATCTTTATGTTCAGTATTTGTCCTAAACAATGTGGCTAAATCAATTTTGACAGCCTGCTCATTTGACTTTCTCCATAAATGGTCTGCTCTCAACAATATGTCTTTTAAATCATGAGGATTTGGGGTAACTAATAAAATATTTTGTTTGATATCTTCATGCAATGCATCTAGAAACATACTCATATGTATCAATCCACCACGCTCAAATGCAAGATTATTACCGACCAATAATTCCATAATAGTTGCTATCCTGTGTGACAATTCATAGGGAGATTCATTTTGCATTTGTTGGATCTTCCCATGAATAGTAACATCAGAACGTACACCATACAAAACACATAATAATTCCAGTAATATGTCCCTTGTCCTCAGAGGCTGAATACAGATTTGTTTAATTCTCATCCAAATACCACTTCCTACAGAATGTTGCAAAACTCTTTCTAAGTCAGATGGGTTGAGATTGTACATATCTCTGACTTGCTGCACGTCACAAAACCATTTTAAAAATCTGTTTAAATCATGGTATGGAACCATTCCTATTTCTTTAAGAATTGCGTCTAATAAT
Source organism: Aquarana catesbeiana (assembly GCF_042186555.1). Taxonomy (NCBI): domain Eukaryota; kingdom Metazoa; phylum Chordata; class Amphibia; order Anura; family Ranidae; genus Aquarana; species Aquarana catesbeiana. The sequence continues at coordinate 390,205,331 of NC_133326.1, forward strand.
TTTGGTTTCAATGGCTTCATTACAAGCTGAACTTCACCTGTATTATTATTATTGTTATAAACTGTGGTAGTCACAGTGGGTGCAGCTGGTAATGAATTATCAGATTTAATATGAGGTTCTGTTTGCTGCAGATTGCTGAATCCAAGATTTGATGCATATCTGCATTCCTGAGATCTCTTCTCTAATTCCATAATTCTTAATTTTAATCTCTCATTTTCCTCTGATAATTCATCACAATGTTTAGATTTCTCAAGTAAAGCTTCTCCAATGGTAACCGCATGCAATTTTAAATTTACTGTCTCAGTGTCTGATTGGTTTTGTAACCTCTCACAAACATTGTTGCTATTATCAACTGCCTTCTGTAACTGGGTAATTTCCTCAACCTTATTATTCAAAGAACTTTCCATTGTTAAACAGCAAGATAACAAGCCCTGTATAATACAACCTTTTCTTTTACTTTCTGAAATTTTGCTATCAAAAACATTTTTCTCTAAAAATTCCTTCATCATCGTCCACGTCTGCTTACATTTTTCTGGAATTTCATAAGGACCGCCATGGCGCTTAATACATTTTAATACCCATCTGTTAACTTTATCAGAACTGACACTGGCTTCACACTGAGTAAGCATTTTGACTATATTACTATTAATTAAAAAAAGGAAATATTTTACTCACCACATTAGTTACTCCTTCAGATTCCACTTCAGGTCTTCTGGTACACGACACAGTCCTTTTTTTGTTGTTGTTTCCAGTCTCCAGAGAATAATTCTGGGGTTCCCAACTTGTTAAATTTTGTAATCCAGACTCTCTTATGTCACAACCAGACATTAGAGTCACAGCACAGCTCTTGGTTCTTCATCAGACTTCTGTCCAACTCACAGGATTGTTGTCACCACCGACTTCTGTTACTAAGTCCGAAAATGCTCTTCCTCTCCAATTGTTAGCAGTCCATCGGTGAGATTCACACACCATCCTGTGATAGGGGTCCGGCACTGAACTTGTTTCTGCCAAGTGAATGAGGGAACCCCCAATGCACAGACCCTTGGGCCTTCTCCATGAATTATTCTCTTCCAGGCTGGTTCAAATTTCTGCAATCGAACCAGGCAGTTTCCAGAGTGTGCAGCAGCACAGCCCTCTATGTGCTCCAATCGCTCAAAAGAACAGGAACAAAGCCAAGTCTGGGCACGCCTGGTACAGCAGTTGGGGTCCATGGTTTTCCACACTTGGTTGTCCTTGACGACGAGTTTGCTTTCTGGTAGCAGTTGTTTCAGTATATTAGTGCCATTTCTCACCTCCACCTCACCAAGAACGATCATCTTGTAAACGGGTAAGGGTATTGTTGACCATGTAGGGATGTCGACAGTCAGAGGTATTTCCTGCTTTCTGATGCGATCTCTATTACAAAGAGTATCTAGGCTCCTTACATTAGCAAGGGCAAAGTTCCTACAAGTAACACCACTGTCTTTGATAAGATTGAATAATAAAGTTGAGTTCATTATCCTTGGCCATTCTCCTTGTTTGATTTCCTGAAGCCCTAGGCTCAGGTGTTCACTCAGCAAGTTTCCTATAATACCACAGACTATAGACTTGGATACATTATTGGTTTGAAGAGTTTTATTCAGTGCACTCACCGACATTTGAATGTTCTGCAAATCTGCAGCAATGGTGTGAATGTTCTGAATATCTATTTTCATTTCAGCTAGAGTGTTTAAATCCACTCTTCCCCCTTTAAGCAGTATCTGCTGTAATCCACCCACAAAATTCTGTTCTCTTATATTTAAACTCTCTATATCAACCCTATTCCAAATCGAACTACCCAAACTGAGGCCTGATATGATATCAGTACCCAGATCCCTCTTTGAAACTTTCTTAAAATTAAGCCCTTGTGTAGCATCCCAAAATAATGTAGCATTACCAAATCCTTTTCCAGTCATGGTCTAAAAGTTATATTATCTAATAACTGTTTCATGGGGATATTTTAGAGGCTGGCGAAGAGAGATGTAACCAGTTTCAACTTCATATTTTATATGAGCCATTGTAAAGCATCCAGTACCTTAAATCGTAATGATATTTTTGTTGTTTGATTTATGGGTCAGTTCTAGTAGTTAGAACCGACCCAAGTGGGGGTATATGTTGTAATATGTTGTAATGTTCACCGATTTATGTGGGACATTGTTGTGTGTATGTACACATGCAGTCAATATTGACCAGGCCAGAATTCAATTGACTGGTTGATTTGTCCAACTGAATTTTAATATATCTAAAGGGGACTTGTTGATGTTGATATGCGGGAGTGCAAATTGGGGTGGTTCACGGCTGTTCAAGTCCTAAATTGGAACGGCCAATCAAATTGCTCAGCCATTCAATATTTAGTGAATATAACACGGCATTCAGTCTATAGGTTTAGTAAGTGAGGCTTGTGTGGGGAAGTTAGGCTTGTCTGTGTGTAGGGGAGGCTTGTCTGTGCATGGCTGGGAAGACTGAATAATATGGGTCTCTGAATTATATTTCCTCTGTCGGATTTCTTTGTCATCTGTGGACTTTGGACTTTGTTCTGTGTTGGAAGTCAATAAAGTGCATCTCTCTGGAAGAATTGGGTTGCTGCGGAAGAGTACTTATTAATTATCTATACACCCAATATACATTAATATACCAGATCACTACAGTCATCATGAAGGAGTGGAAGAGGACTCCAGTGGCAACCTGTGAAGCTCTGTTGAACTCCATGCCCGAGAGGGTTAAGACAGTGCTGGAAAATAATGGTGGCCACACAAAATATTGACACTTTGAGCCCAATTTGGACATTTTCACTTAGGGGTATACTCACTTTTGTTGCCAGCAGTTTAGACATTAATGGCTGTATGTTGAGTTATTTTGAGGGGGCAGCAAATTTACACTGTTATACAAGCTGTACACTCACTACTTTACATTGTAACAAAGTGTAATTTCTTCTGTGTTGTCACATGAAAAGATATAATAAAATATTTACAAACATTTGAGGGGTGTACTTACTTTTGTGAGATACTGTAACTATTGACTTCACTTTTTTCCATGTGAGGGAAAGAAATAAGAAATCATACACAGGAGAGTCTAGCTTCCATGCCCTCGTCAGATGTATTTTGGTCGTACGCCGATATAGGCCTATATAACAATATAGGATAATAATTTTAACCCTCACATCGAGGATCTCTCCCCATCTGTATCTTGGCAGGGAAGCTGACAATTCCTGGTAATAAAGATCAAACATGGCTGGCACAACATTTTAAGGGGTGTACATATATATAGTCAATGTATCTTCGTTGTTCGCTATTTTACTCTGCTGTTACCTGCAGTTCATGCTTCTTCTCCAGACCTACTTCCTAGTTTCTTCCTGTTTGCTGAAATGTTGTTCTTGAGCAGGGTGTGCATGGGGGTTGTGACCTGGGGGGCCAAGTCCAAATCCTCATAAGAAGGTCCCTGATGAATACCGTCTGGCTCTTAGACTCTGTGTCCTGGGGGCTCCCACATCACCTGATTTCAATTTCATGTAGGATGATCCTTGTAGCTTGGTGAGTACAAACCCAAGTCCTAGGTTGTCTCTGTTACATGATCCTGATCTAGTCCATTGTCTTACCTCTCTCAGTTCGATCCAATGTGTTTCCTACCTCCCTGATCCATCTTCCAGGTCTAACATACACCATGGAACTTTTCCTACCAAAAGACTAGCTGTTAGCCTACACCTTATAGGCATGCCTACTGCTTTTCTTCAGCTACCAATTACAGTGTAGCTGGATGGTCCACACTGGTGCAGTCACCATCTGGTGAGATACAAGCTGAATTCAGTAAACAGAAAAAAAGGAACACCGGAAATAACATGGACTGGAACCTAGGGCTAGGAAATTAAGCTAATGCTCAAGTAATATGTGTTGGTCTAAGCAGCTAAATAGTGAGATTTATTAACGGGTTGCAGAAGGGCACATTCTTTGGTGCTTACCAGTAGGTGAATTCTAGAACACATCCAGTCTGGAAACTAAGTAGACTGAAGCAGGGAAGGAGAGATCACATGCTAGTAGCAGTAAAAGTAGAAGATCTTCCTTGCTGCTGATCTGTGACACAGATTAGGTCTTAATAAAAGGAGTGAGTGTCCAACAGTCTTTTAAACATGATAGATAGAGCAGAAACCTGACCTTTGATAGTCCTGAGCTCCAAACATAGGTCCAGACCCAACAATTTTTCCACCCACCACCACTATTTTTTTAGGTTTAAATTCCTGTCACTAATAAAAATAGCATTTTTAATGATTTTCATTTATTATTTTATAAAATGTTTTTTATTTTTTCTTTGTGGGGTTGTCTCTAGACTATTAAGCAAACATGGTGGGCATGTATGGCAAGACTGTAACTAAAAGGCCTTTAAATAATCATATATCCTGAATTAAAGGCAGGTTAGCTTGTTTTTCTTCTGCCAAAAATGTGTATATCTATGTAATAATCTTGCTATGGCTCTACGTTGGTAACATTTTTAATGATTTTCATTTATTATTTTATAAAATGCTTTATTTTTTCTTTGTGGTATCATCTCTAGTCTATTTAAGCAAACATGGTGGGCATGTATGGCAAGACTGTGACTAAAAGGCTTTTAAATAATCATATATCCTGAATTAAAGGCAGGTTAGCTTGTTTCTCCTGCCAATGATGTGTATATCTATGTAATAATCTTGCTATGGCTCTACATTGGTAACAAAACTATTCCACTCAAACCACATGGAATGTCTAATTTGAAAAGGATTGATGTGGATTCCAAAGCAAAAGGTATTCTATCCAGGGCATTTTTTCAGCGGGAACGCGGGGGAATGCAGTTCCGGCACCTCCAGCAGGGAATGTATGTAATGGCAAGGAGTGCTGGGGTGGTCTGAAGGGTCTATTGTTGCTAGAGCACTCTATTTTTGAGTGGCGGTCTATTGTTGTTGGTGGGTCAATTATTGCTGGAAGAGCTCTACTATTGTTGGAGGGTGTCTATTATTGCTGGCTGCTGGGTAGTCTATTGCTGCTGGGAGATCAGTTGTTGCTGCTGGGTGGTATTTTGTTGTGGGGGTCCATTGTTGCTAGGGGGGTCTATTGTTTCTGAGTGAATCTATTGTTGCTGGGGGGTCTATTGCTGCTGGCTGTGGGGAATCTATTTTACTACTTTTTCTTGCTATCAATAACAAATTTCATATAAATTACTTATTACTTATAAATTACAAGTTATACTTGGCTCAGTACTCGCTAAAAGGGGCAGTACTGAGAAGTGGGTAGGGGGTGAAACCAAGCAAAGGTGCTCAGAGGTGGGTAGGGGGCAAAGATAAGAAGTGACTCAGAAGGGTGCAGTTCCTGATTCTATCTAACATACTGTGTTGTGCCGATCAAATGGAGAAACAGAACCAAACAGATCAAAGCTCATGAATATTATCTAATTGCCAAAACAGACATTACTCTGACAAGGATTATGAGTTTGATAGGGATGAACCAGAACCAAATTAATGTTATTTCATTTGAGAAAAATGCAAAGAAGATATAAAATTACAAATGTTTTATTACACAATATTCAATACATAGAAAAAACAATAAAATAGTTAGCAGCAAAAAGCATATATGGTACGTGTGACCCTAATGCAATAAGGTGGGCCAGATGGAGACGGCCTTCGAAGTAAGTGCTCAGTTTCCTACATGTTTCGCCAAAGCATTGGCTTCCTCAGGGAACAAGAGCTTATTGCAGTATAAAAGGATCTATGCGTAGAGATACAAAAAACATCATGTAAATAAACAAAGACATTGGGATATCAATTAATGTGGACATTGCTAGATGTTTAAATGTTGTGGCTGGGCAATCTCACACAAGAGGGCAACCCTAAAATGATCCCAGGACCCCAAACATACCTGAACAGCAGACACCCTGGGGAGGCGCGGCAGGGGGCCCCCGGGCGGGGGGAGGACAGGCTGTCCCGTATATTATGCTTGCAGGGGGCACATAGAAAACCTGGCGATTGAATATATTGAAGGTTAAGGAGTGGTGGTAGTTATATGAGATTAGGAGTAGTCTAAAACATTTAATTTTAGAGAAAAAAAGAATAATTAAATATGCATAGGTTAAATAGGGCATAAAAGCCTCAAAAGAACTCTTTTTTTAAAAACAAGTTGATTGATAGGGGGAAACGCCTGGAGATGAATTAGAAGGCAGTCGAGAACGACTAGTAGGAGTATTAGGTGGTAATCTGTATAGGAAAAAGTGAACCAGTTACCTTTTGTAGAAATTGTTCGGCAACAGTCATGTGGATAGGGAGAATGACAGAAAGCTGCTTACCCAATGAACTATTGGCAAGACGTGTGACTGTCTTAGAACAGTATTCGCATAACTTGCATAAAAGTAGGAAATTAGGCAATGATAAAAAGTGGAAAAGTCCTAGGAGAAAGTGGATAAGCGCTAAATTAAAAATCAAGAGTTTTTTGTTTAAGGATAAGGGGTAAGGGAGATGGCAAGAAACTTCTTACCTAATAAGCTGTTTGTAAAGCATGTGAATGTCAAGGATTAGCATTCACAAGGTTTGTATAGGGGTAGGAGATTGAACAGTAGCAAAGAGTTGGTGGGTCCTAAGAAGGGATGAATAGGGGAAAAGTTAAACATGAGAGGGCAGTGTGTTTGAGAATGGCTGAGAGGGAAGATCGCCGTTAATAATTACCTTGTTGGTGTAAGGAGAGCAGATACAGGCGTTTCCTATGTCCAGCTGACGGCGTAGGACAGGCCGGCTACTTATATCCCCCCCACACCTGATCAAATAGTGATCAGGTGTGTGGACGCAATAGGGAGGCATCTGCACATGCACACGGGACAGCATTCCGGAGCCTACAAGGTCCGGCATGCACCGCGCGCGCATGCTCAGACTACGCGGCCCCCGTGTGGCCAATGGGAGAGCGAAGGCGCCGCGAAGCCGAAGGTCCAGCGGCGTCATCACATCACATCCCATCTGCCGATGGAGGAGCAGAGGGCGGGCAGTGCGAGCGATGCGAAGACACCTTGGGCAGACAGAGATTGTACTGCCCCGGGCATCCGAACAAGCAACGACAGCGCTAGGCCCGCCCATCTCAGCAGAGGGCTGAGTCCACTCCCCCCCGAGGGATGAAAGGAGAACAGACAGTGTGCAGAGTCCGGGGATGGGACCCCCCGGTGTTGAGATATAGGATGCGGGCGGAGGCGCAAGGTGAGGGGGAAGTATCCCCAAACAGTCCACCATTCCCAAGGGTCTTTGGGGGCGGAAAGGACATCCCTGCGCATCAACCCGCATCGTCCAGCCACATAGACCATAATATACATAGAGAACCACAGGGTCCTGGTTAGATACAAATTGAGAAGCGAGTCAAACAAAAATTGTTCTGAAAATATGGATGTGATATAAACATCTGGACAAAACACAACAAAATAAAGTAACTATTGGACAGTATCATCAATTAAGTATACAAAAATGATTATTAACAGAGACATTACAATAAATCGCAGTTGTTCTATAATGAAGTGTCTAGGGCTATACAAAAAGAACACAACAACATTCCATAGCAGAAAGGTAAGGGGGGAGAGGGAAAGGGAAAAAGGGAAAAAAAGCACATAGAAAGAAGAAAAGAAGAATAGAGGAAAATAAAAATAGAAAAAGATACTATGCTTGACGTGAGTGGAAAGGGAACGTATGTCAATGGGATGCATAGATAAAATGTAAGATTTAATGGGCTAATGGGTATCATGACTCACAGGAAGGGTTTAAAACTTATGTGTTCATTGAGCCCAGGGAATTGTGTAGCCTGTAAGGTATGGATCCATTTAGTTTCCAACTGTAATAGTCTGTTATCTATACTCCCACCTCTAGCATGCATAGGGACATGCTCGAGTGCGGAGAATTGAATGACGTAGGGATCGAAGTTATGTTGGGTGGCAATGTGCCGGTTGATGGCTGCGGTGGTGATGGTGTTCTTGTAAAGAGGTTTGATGTGGTCTCGGATGCGAACCTGGAAGGGACGCTTGGTTTTTCCGATGTAATACGAGCCACATCGGCATTGGGCCAAGTATACGACTCCCACGGTAGCGCAAGTGACTCTGTTTGATACCGTTAGTTAATCCATTGGGCAAAATCAGTTCCCTAGAATTGGTTACAAAGGCACAAACATCACATTTGCCGCACTGGTATGTACCAGTCCCAGTGGGCGCATATGAAGTGTCGATTGAATGATGGCTTTTGATTAGTCGGTCTCGAAGTGAAGGATCGGCGATAGGTGATGTCGGGATGGGCTTTGACATACTTTGAGATTGTAGGGTCCGCCGTTAGTAAGGGCCAAAACTGATTAAGAATGTGTCTAATTTGAGTGTGTTGTTTAGAGTATTGGGTAATTAGTCGTACAGGTTGTTTGGTGTCTGAAGACTTGTCAGAGAAGATTAAGTCCTTTCTATTGAGTTTTTTGGCCTTATTGAAGGCTTTTTTCAAAAGAGAATGGCTATAACCTCTATCTAGAAGTCTACTGTAGAGTTCTTGTGCTGCTTGGAGGAATTCTACCTCGAGGGTGCAGTTTCTTTTGAGTCTGAGATATTGACTGAAAGGAATGCTTTTAAGAAGAGGCTTGGGGTGGGCACTACTGGCGTACAAAATCGTATTGCCCGATGAGGGTTTACGATATAGGGCAGTGTGAATCTGACCATTGGAATGCAGGCTAATCTGAAGGTCCAGGAAATGGATCTGCGACTGGCTGCATTCCATGGTAAATTTGAGATTGAAGGAGTTCTGACTTAAGTGCTCGACGAAGAGCATTAATTCATCCTTGGTACCTGACCAAAACAGTAGTATATCATCTATATACCTGAACCAAGATGTTACCTTGGATAGAAGGGGAAAAGAATTGGCCATATCAAACAATTCTCTCTCCCACCCCCCCAGGTACAGGTTGGCGTAGGCAGGGGCACATTTAGTCCCCATAGCCATGCCCTGTACCTGGAGGTAGTGGGAGGAGCCGAACATGAAATAGTTGCGTGTCCGTATAAATTTGAGTAATTAAAGAACGAAATCTCCGTAAGCGTCGTATTTGGAGCCTCTCTCTCGAAGTAATTTCTTAATTACCAAAGTGCCTCTCTCATGTGGGATAATATTATATAGACTCTCGATGTCTAGGGCTACCAGCCAGGTGTTTTGTGGTAGGGATTTGCCATCTAGGATATGGAGAAGGTGGATAGTGTCTTTTATATAAGAAGGCAGGGCGGTGACATGAGGTGCCAAATATTTATCGACTAAAGCGCTGGCATGTTCAGTGAGACATTGCCGTCCAGAAACGATAGGGTGGCCTGGTGGATGGATTAAAGACTTATGCAGTTTGGGTAGGGAATAAAAAGTGGGGGTTTTTGGTTCTCTAACATTGAGAAAGTTCCATGTATTAGAGTCAATCGTGCCCTTTTGGTATGCTGAAAAAATCAGGTGGTGATATTCTGAAGTATAGTGGTCAATAAGTGACTTAGATATAGGTCTATACCAGTCACGGTTGTTTAAAATGTCAAGACACATTTGTTCATAGAAGGGCACATCCATCACCACCACATTGCCACCCTTGTCGGCTGGCTTAATGACTAGTTCAGGATGATTCTGAAGAGATTTTATAGCTTTGGTCAGAGCGGGGGATAGGTTAGATGGAGAGGCAGAGGTGGAATTAAACCCTTCAATAGCTGTGGTGACCTGTTGCAAAAAAGCCCAAATGTTGGGGTTTGTGGATAGGTTAGGAAACTTACGGGATTTAGGCTTGAAAGAGGTTGGGGGGGGACAGAAACACCGAGGGTGACGATACCTGAATCGGAAATGTCCGAGAGATCGTCACCGCCAGTGTCACCCTCCTCCCATAATGACATCAGCTCCTCTAAGGCTTGTAACTCAGCCAGGGTGGGAACCTCTTGAGAGGAAATAGTTGGTTCGGGAGGGATTGCGCGAGAAGATTTGTCGTAAATAACCTTAAATAGCAATTTTCATGCGAAAAGATGAATGGCTTTGATAAGGGAAAATTTATCAGTCGTAGGACGGGCAAAAAGTGAGACCGAGTTGTAGTACCCGGATTTGGTCAGGGCTTAATGGGATGGATGATAAGTTAATTACATCAGAGGTGGGTGATCTTCGTTGGTCACTGATGTTGGAATTTGTAAGTTGGGGGTTGGACTCTGCAGAGAGTCCTGGCTCTGTACTAAAAAAATGGGTGCAATTTTTGGATCGAGGGACTGTGCGTTAGCCGGGAACATAGAAGTAATAGTGGGTTCACTTACCCTCCTGGTGACCGTGTGCATCTGGGAGTGAGATGGTGCCGATGTGGTGGAAGTTGTTGCCTTGGTAATAGATGATTTCGGTATGGACGACATCTTGGATTGTGCTTTAGTGAAAGGAGTGGAGACGTGAGTGGCCTTAGAGTGGGCCGTGGATGGGTGAGAAATGGAGTGGGTCCGAGAGTGCGAAGGAGTGATTCCGAGGACGTGGCAGATAGGTCACCTTTTCTTTTCTTGGCAAGTTGTTCCTGAGTAAGATCGTGATACACGGTGGAGGTGCTAGAAGAAAAGGAAGCAGATAAAGTATTAGGTTCATGGTTGTTGGAGGTAGGTGCATTGGAGAAAAAAGGCTTACTTCTAGGTTTGGTTTTATCTCATTTATACGCATACCCATTTTCATGGGCTGCTAGATCTCTTAAAAATTTTCCTTCCTTATCGTTAATTGTTGTCCAGTGTGTATTCCTCCAGATGTGCGCACAGGGCCTTGTCCCGCTTGCTGTATCTAGAGGAAGACACACCAGATGCATGATCTAAATACCAACGATTGATGGCAACATCAAGTTGTTCCAGCTATCATATTCTTTGCACAAGATGGAGAGCATGTTAAGAGAGCATGATTGGAGGTTGTCCTCCCAGGATGCCTTCAGTGAATCATTTATTTTTTTTAATATTGGGGAATAACTGAATTCTCAACCCCAACGGAACTATCCTGTGTTCAGCATATTTTTCATAATACGTTTTGTGCCAGTAAATTCTGACCTTTTTTTCCAAAAGGCGTTGTAGTCTCATAAATGCCCTGTCCAGTTCAGCGTCAGTTATAGTGGAGGCATTTTGAGATGCCTGGATATGGGTCATAAGACCTTCCCAGGCCTCTCCACAGAAGTCCGCCATGGTGGCAGTTGTTGAGGCCTTTGACAGTACTATACGTACAGTGAAAAAGAAAATGGGGATAACTGCAAGCAAAATAATCTGATATACAGTTAGAACAGTATATTACATATGTTGGTTAATAGCACTGAGATGGTAAAAAAAATATAATTTCGTAAATCTAGAACAGTAGCGGGAAATAATTATATAAATAGAGAAAAACCAATCTTAGCCAGGAAATAATAAGCATTGAAGCTCAAAATAGTTGAAAAAATGCAGGTGTGGCTAGATGGTTAGTTTAGATACAGCACCTCATCCCAAAAAATAGTTAAATAGTAGATAGATAGAGGGACAGGGGATTATAACGGTGCTAGAGCACAATATATGAGAAAAATGCAAAGAAGATATAAAATTACAAATGTTTTATTACACAATATTCAATACATAGAAAAAACAATGAAATAGTTAGCAGCAAAAAGCATATATGGTTGTTTTTTCTATGTATTGAATATTGTGTAATAAAACATTTGTAATTTTATATCTTCTTTGCATTTTTCTCATATATTGTGCTCTAGCACCGTTATAATCCCCTGTCCCTCTATCTATCTACTATTTAACTATTTTTTGGGATGAGGTACTGTATCTAAACTAACCATCTAGCCACACCTGCATTAATGTTATTTCATTGTTAATAAATTCCCTTTTAATCTGCAGCATCTGTAATTTTCTGTGAAATTAAATGCATATTGCAACCTATAGATGTACAGCTCCTGCTGTACAATTTTTTTGGCAGCCCCTGCTATAGGAATTTTAGTTTTGGCTAGATACTCCCCAAAGGTTAAATATTTTGAAAGGTTAAATATTGCATTTCTTTTCTTCATCTCAATCTGCACAATGCAACATACAGTAATGCAGTTTACAATAAATCAAAGTATATCATTGACAGTGTGTACCTCTCCTGTTGTATCTCATCTGATTTTTTTGAAAATAAAGAGAGTAAAAAAATACCCTGCAGAGGGGGCGGAGCTTACCTGCGGGATAGTATGGCTGCTAGATCAGGGATCGGCAACATAGAAGTGGCGCCTTCTCCAAGTTTCAGATTTTCACTGATCTCTCTGCCGCAACCATGCAGCAACATAGACAATTCTCTATAAATATTTATCAATAGGGATTTCCCACCGAATTACCCATAATGCACCAAGGCTACACATACACAATAAAATCACCGGAGGATGCATCAGAACTTCCCACCCAGTGGTGCATGTCTGGTGACGGCATCTGCCGTTGGTCTACAGTTGGCAGGGCCGCTGGTAGGGCAGTACAAACAGCCCTGTTGTACCGGGCCCGGCCAGCAGGGGGGCCCGAGCAGCTTTTAACTTCTAGCTAAAAAAAAAAAACTAGCTAAATAACTATATTAACCCACACCCACTTGATTACTAAGGTATATAAGGAATGTATATTAATTTCCTGGGCCCCATCAGGTTACCAAAGGGACCAAGGAGGTGAAAGCAGAAGAGGGACTTTTTGTCCATTTTTCGGGTGCAGGGATACAATGCCGAGCCGCATGCTGCTCTCAGTGTACCTGCACAAACTAAAGTTCTGCCTGCTCACTGTATGCCTCTCTGGCGGATGGATATTATTGTAATACAGCTCCCTTCTCTCAGTAAGTGCTGTAGCCTGAGGGAGAGACTGATCACTGAGGTGGCTGAGACAGACAGAGCAGCAGGAGTAATCTCGACAGCAGCAGTGGTGCACAGGCAAGCAGTCCCCTGCACATACACACACTGACAGGTCACACAGGCTATTGTAGAATATGCAGTCCCCAGACTCTCATTGTGTGCTCATGGTCATTATCATTATGATGATCAGAGCACAGCAGGTGCTCAATGGCTCTGTCAGTTTAACATGGCTGTTGGGTGCTGACATTCCTGATATATGGCTGTAATGTGTGTTACAGACTATAACACAGCACAGCCATAACAAAGTCAGCACCACACAGCATGTTACACTGACAGAGCCATACAACACCCTCTGTGCTCTGATCATCATAATGATAATGACCATGAGCACATAGTGAGATGCTACTTTACACATGTGATGGGTAGGGACAGTAAAAACACAGCCAAGCTGCATTTTTACCACCCCCAAACCACTTCCCTTTGATAACCTTTCACCCAAGCTTTGCAATTACGTCCTTTTTCATGCAGACCTGATTGAAAGCTCCATGTAGGTTTACAGGTATGAATTGACTTGTGTGCATTTAGATCCGCCTCCCTCCATGTCCATTCAGGTGGAAAAAAAATGGAAAAGAACATCCTTTTCTATTTTTTCCAGACCTAAATGTGACAGATCGCAGATAGCCTGATGTAAATGGACACAAGTCTGCGGTGTATTAAGACACATACTGAATGGGCATGGATGTCAAAACACTGACATCTCTCTCATTCAGATGCAGTTATGATTGGTGGGGTGCTGTAAATGTTACATATTCCAGCTCCTGCCACCAGTCCCCCAGATAACCCCCCCCAGTGACAGTGTGGAGGCTGGGGCGGAGCGAGGGGTGGGGTTGTGGGTGGAGCCAGTGTGGGTTGTGGGCGGGATACAGGGGGGTCCCATCAGGTAGGCTGTATGGGGCCCCATGATTTCTAGCAGCGGCCCTGACAGTTGGTAATACATGAAGTGGCTCCTGTGATGTCCCTTCCACCATCTTAATCACCACATGTGCCTATTAAAAGCCTGTATTTTATCCGATCCAACCTTTGGTTCATGGTCCTTACTTTTGATTGTTTTTCGTTTATTGTTTTTCTGTTGCCTACTTACATACTATTTTTTGTGTTTCTTCTACATTCACTGCATACCTTAAAAGTCCATATTACCAAATTTCCTTTGACAAAATTGTAGCTACCCCTGCTACCATATTACTATTATCATGGCTGCATCACTCTTTACTTGCTGTTTTTCTGTAAATAAACATGCAGCGCTATTCAAAGTGTTTTCCGTATTTTCCCCGTGTCCATGAAAATACCCCCCATGAATGTTAACGTTCTCAATAGCCCATTTAAGAAGTCTATGATGTAGAAGGAAGCCTTATCCCAAAAATAGTGAATTATTTTGTGCTCAGGAGATGCACCTGCTCTCCACTTCACCTCCTAAAATCTCTCACCCCAAATTCCCTTCCTGCTTTTTTTTTGCAAATGCAGAACATAAAAAGAGGGGTTCTGATTACAGTGAGGGACACAGTAGTTTTCTCCTAATAGTTTATAGAATGTGACAAAATGGCAAATTTATTGTTTTAGCTGCTTTAATTGATCACCGACCTTACGCAATTGTCTCACTTTATGCCCCCAACACTAAACAAAAGCCCTTCCTTCACAAATTAATGAAAAAAATCCAAACGGTCCACATAGGTCGCCTCACTCTTTTCAGGGATTTTAATGACATGCCAGATTCAGTCTTATGCCGCGTACATACGAGCGGACTTCTCGTTGACCTGAACTCCGAAGGACTTTTCAACAGAGTTCTGATGGAGTTCCAATGAAACGGACTTGCCTACACACGATCCCACCAAAGTCCGATCATTTTGAACGTGATGATGTACGACAGGACTAGAAAAGGAAGTTCAATAGCTAGTAGCCAATAGCTGCCCTTGCGTCGTTTTCGGTCCGTCGGACTAGCATACAGACGAACGTTTTTTTTCGATAGGAATCGAGTCCTTCGGAAAGATTTGAAACATGTTCTATTTCTAAGGTCCGTCAGATTTTTTGACAGAAAAGGTCCGATGAAGCCCACACATGATCGGAATGCCCGACGGATTTTTTCTGTCGGACCTTTTCTGCCGCTCGTGTGTACGCAGCATTAGACTCCACCAGCCATAACAGGCGTACTTCTTCGATCTTGCCTAATCTGATAAAAACTGAACATCTATATGATGCATGAAGAAGCGCTCATGGTCCAGAGAAAGAATACACTTTCTATGCAGTAGCTTTATGGGTTTACTCTCTTATCAAACTGTTCTTAGTGGACAGAGACACACGACTCCAAGCTGATTAATCATAAATTGGCTAATTACGTGGTCAGACCATGTTACAATATCCCTGTCACTACAGATAGCAAATTCACTGTTGCCCAACGGAGTTTGGAGATATAACATGTCCATCCTACATAACCTTCGATTCCGGGAACAGATCGAACAGGAAATATCAGATTTCTTCAAATTCAACAAATTCTTGGTTGATAATATTCAGTCCTTGTGGTCTGCTCATAAGGCTCATAAGGCAATACGTCTTCTTTCTTAAAATATGAGCAAAAAGTCGTATTGCATTTCTTTTGGATTCCTCTAACAACCATGTCATGAACCCTGTTCACATAGCCAATAAATATTACAATCTTTATAATCTATGTTCAAAAGGATCAACTGAATCCCTCAGACGCACTGATTCAGCAATTTCTCAAAACGTTAAATTTACTTCCGGTTCCGGTGCTGTGTGAGTATAGAATGATCTGTCACGGCTCCCGCTCCCTTCGGCTCATCTTCTTATACAAGCCGTGCCACAGCACAGGCTCCTATGGGCATTTATAATGCCACGATCCAGAGGGTCAGATGGATCGACTCCTGGAGCGCACCACTCTTCGCC
Organism: Aquarana catesbeiana; assembly: GCF_042186555.1. Lineage (NCBI taxonomy): Eukaryota > Metazoa > Chordata > Amphibia > Anura > Ranidae > Aquarana > Aquarana catesbeiana. Next base: position 390,221,122 of record NC_133326.1, read on the forward strand.
CCACAGAGGCTCCCCAGAGTCAGTTAGACACAGAGGTGGGCATGGCTGCTAAGATGGCGGCCACTCCTCCGGCTGAGGATATCACTGTTCCGCCTCACTCCTGTCAGGTACTGTATTCCCCAGAGGACACAGAGGCGACACATTCCAAAATAGCCTTGGTGATAGCTCGACTCCTCACCCCCATGATCACAGAAGCAGTGAATAAGGCTGTCCAGCATGGCATGGAGCAGCTATGGCAGGATCTTCACAGCCAGAGCCATAGGCTGCAGGAGACAGAGCAAACGGATAACCTCAGTGGAGAAAAAGACTACACCAGGTAATGACCTCTATACCTACCCACACAGGAGTATCCAAATTCCTTATTGAAGTTGGAGGACCTTGAGAACCGGTCCTGTAGGAATAACCTACGCATTATAGGTCTCCCTGAGTCTTACAAGACAAAATCTCTAATGGAGCTTTGCAGCCACCGCATACCTGAAGCTCTGGGTCTCCCCTACCCCTGAATAGTGGAATGAGCACACCACATAGACCTTCCACAAGATCAGAAACCCAAGCCAAGGCCGGTAATTGTACACTACTTAAATTATGCAGAAAAACACACCATACTACAACACTATCGCAAGGCACGGGGCCTCTCTGTGGACAGCCACAAATTATTACTCTTCGCTGATTATTCGGTGGAGGTTTCCAAGCAGTGGAAATCTTTTGCTCCCATCTGCTGACAGATGCACCAGCACATTCTAAAACCCTCCCTGGCATACCCTGGCATTCTGCGCCTGCAGTCTCCTCAAGGTGAAAAAATATCTTTCACATTGTCAGGAAATGTTCCATCCGCTGGTAATACCTGTTATTTGGCATGCAGTACTGAGGTCCACCAGCAGGTGTCTCCTGGCAGTTTGGAACTGTCAGGAGAGCTTTTCCCTGTTAATATTATATCATCTTTGGGCCACAGTACTGGCGTCCACCAGCGGATGGATCCTGGCAGTGTGGAGCAGACAGTACCTCCTACAATCAGGTGTCACTTGAGGCCAATCACAGGTCTATAAATACCCGGAAAGCATTCACATGTTTGCCTTGATTTCTTCATTGCCTCCTGACCTGCTAGCGGCCTGAGCCTGAGCCTGAGCCTGTCTCCCTGTCCAGATCCCTATCCTGCCCCACCTGTTACCTTGCATCCCCGCCTGCAGTCTGATCCATCCATCCTCTCCTAGGGTTGCCACATCATCCCTTTAACCAAGGACACATATGAATTACACAGGTTCTGAGGCTGATTTAATGCAGTGAAGGCATCAAGTGAGTTTAATTACCACCTTAATCAGCCACAGAACCTGTGTAATTAATGTGTGTCCTGAATTAAAGGGATGATGTGGCAACCCTATCCTCTCCCTGTCCTGTGTTCAACCCCATCTGCTGACTTCCCCATGTATGACCTTGGCCTGGCTTACGTTTATGTCTCTGGAACATCCCCTGTCCATCTGCTGATCTGCTGTGTATGACCCTGGCCTGGCTATTGTTTATGATCCTGGTATTTCCCATTTATTGCACTTATCTGTCTGTTATTTGTGGGTCTCTGTCTGTGGTTGGTTATTGCACTGTGTCATATTAGAGTCGGTTGTACTATATTACTCACTTTCTTTAATAAATTATTATATTTTCACGTATATACATTTGGGTGTCCTCTGTCGCAGATCACACGGTTCTGGTCACACCTGTTCATGACAGTAAATCAAGGCCATCTCTGACCAGAAGTGACTGCACAGAGGAACCATTGTAGTGCTATTAAAATGCAATCAGAAACAGTTGTTCTCCTTGCCTCACTGGTGTTGGAGGATAACAATTACTGTCGTCTGGTATTGAAAGAGTGGGCCAGCGATCAGCTCCTGGAGTGTATCCATCTGGCCCATTCTCTGGTTGATCAGGGTAGATTACTGTTTGAGAACCTTCAGCCCCTGATACAGGTGTGTGCTGAGCTAGCCTTGTCTAGCAGTCCTAAAGGAAGTGATGATTTTTCTCCCCCCTTCAGTAGTGATCAGGTGGAGTCTCTGGTGTGGCTGTTGGAGGATGATGCTGTATACTTTCTGGAGCATTATTCAGCTTGTCCTAAACAGGTGCTAGTGGATTGTATAGATTCGGTGCAGTCCCTGGTTAGACAGGCAGTATGTGAACCCACATTTGTTCAACCTGTACTACAGGCATGGTCAGACTTATTATTTCCAGCTTTGGTCAGCTCTTCACAACCCAGACCTGCTATTAGACACCTGCCTGCCCAGGAGTCTTTTTCCCCTTCACCCATGGCAACCTCCGTTTCAGCCCAATATACCCTGCTTCCCACCAAATATCAATACCCTGTCTCTACCGGCTGCACCTATCCTGCATTCAACCCACCTGCCTCTTCTCAGCTGTCCACAAACCCACAGGAACTTCCTCCAGCTACTGTTACCTCTTCTCTGCCATATTCCAATCCTCCTTTCCAGTCTGCTGCACCCCTCACCTACAGAGCTTCAGTGGCTAAGCCAAAGAAAAAATGAAAGTTTTTTCCAACCAAGACGATCCTGCCAGTAACCCAACCTGCCTCCGCACCAGCTAATCCAACCCAGTCTGACATACCGGTGCCTGCCTTCCAGCCTGATGTCTCTGTGCCTGCCTTCCAGCCTGATGTCTCTGTGCTTGCCTTCCAGCCTGAGGTCTCGGTGCCTGCCTTCCAGCCTGAGGTCTCGGTGCCTGCCTTCCAGCCTGAGATCTCGGTGCCTGCCTTCCAGCCTGATGTCTCGGTGCCTGCCTTCCAGCCTGATGTCTCGGTGCCAGCCCTCCAGCCTGATGTCTCGGTGCCAGCCCTCCAGCCTGATGTCTCAGTGCCAGCCCTCCAGCCTGATGTCTCGGTGCCAGCCCTCCAGCCTGAGGTGCCAGTGATCTAGCCGGAAGTACCAGTGCCTGCTCTCCAGCTTGATGGGCCTGCTGCCCAGCTTGATGGGCCTGCTGCCCGCTGCCCAGCTTGAAGTGCCCATGCCTGCTGCCCAGCCTGATGTGCCACCGTCTGCTGCCACGCCTGATGTGCCACCGTCTGCTGCCCAGCCTGATGTGCCACCGTCTGCTGCCCAGCCTGATGTGCCAGCGCCTGTGTCTGCTGCCCAGTCTGAAGTGCCTGTTGCCCAGCCTGACGTGCCCCCATCTGTTGTTCTGCTTTATGCCATAGACTATGGACAATTACAACCAACTGGAGCATCCGGAAGCCGCTCCTTTGAGGGGGGGTACTGTCAGGAAATGTTCCATCCGCTGGTAATACCTGTTATTTGGCATGCAGTACTGAGGTCCACCAGCAGGTGTCTCCTGGCAGTTTGGAACTGTCAGGAGAGCTTTTCCCTGTTAATATTATATCATCTTTGGGCCGCAGTACTGGCATCCACCAGCGGATGGATCCTGGCAGTGCGGAGCAGACAGTACCTCCTACAATCAGGTGTAACTTGAGGCCAATCACAGATCTATAAATACCCGGCAAGCATTCACATGTTTGCCTTGATTTCTTCATTGCCTCCTGACCTGCTAGCGATCTGATCCTGTGCCCTGAACCTGAACCTGAGCCTGTCTCTCTGTCCAGATCCCTATCCTGCCCCACCTGTTACCTTGCATCCCTGCCTGCAGTCTGATCCATCCATCCTCTCCCTGTCCTGTGTTCAACCCCATCTGCTGACCTCCCCGTGTATGACCTTGGCCTGGCTTAGGTTTATGTCTCTGGAACATCCCCTGTCCATCTGCTGATCTGCTGTGTATGACCCTGGCCTGGCTATTGTTTATGATCCTGGTATTTCCCATTTATTGCACTTATCTGTCTGTTGTTTTTTGTGGGTCTCTGTCTGTGGTTGGTTATTGCACTGTGTCATATTAAAGTCGGTTGTACTATATTACTCACTTTCTTTAATAAATTATTATATTTTCACGTATATACGTTTGGGTGTCCTCTGTTGCAGATCACACGGTTCTGGTCACACCTGTTCATGATACACATCCTCTGCAGAAGCCCAGCAATATGTTGATTCTCTGCTGGTAGGAGACATGGCCTCCTCTAATATACTGGATGACACTCCCTCTATTCCTTCCTCTCCAGCTCCAAGCTCGTGCAAGCACCAAAGCAGTCCTATGAAATATCCATCCAAGCATGGCCGATATGGCTCTCTTCCTCAACAGTCAGGTATACACTGACCACTGAACTGCCTCATTTTGTGTTTTCTGGGGCATGCCTGTTACTAACATGGTAGTTAACTGCTTATTTGTTATTTTCTCCTCTCCATAGGCCTACGAGCCAAAGAGTTGTGTTTAAAATGTTGTGCCATATTTGATCTTTAATACCAGGAATCGTCAGCCTCCCTGCCAAGATACAGATGGGGAGAGATCCTCGATGTGAGGGTTAAAATTGTTATCCTATATACTGTATATATTATATAGGCCTATATCTGCGTACCACCAAAATCCATCTGACAAGGGCATGGAAGCTAGACTCTCTGTGTATGATTTCTTATTTCTTTCTCTCACACGGAAAAAAGTGAAGTCAATAGTTACAGTATCTCACAAAAGTGAATACCCCCCTCACATTTTTTAAAATATTTTATTATATCTTTTCATATGACAAAACAGAAGAAATGACACTTTGTTACAATGTAAAGCAGTGAGTGTACAGGTTGTATAACAGTGTAAATTTGCTGTCCCTTCAAAATAGCTCAACACACAGCCATTAATGTCTAAACCGCTGGCAACAGACGTGAGTACACCCCTAAGTGAAAATGTCCAAATTGGGCCCAAAGTGTCAATATTTTGTGTGGCCACCATTATTTTTCAGCACTGCCTTAACCCTCAGTGGTCATCTTGGAGGTGTGTTTGGGGTCGTTTATCATGTTGGAATACTGCCCTGCGGCTCTGTCTCTGAAGGGAGGGGATCATGCTTTGCTTCAGTATGTCACAGTACATGTTGGAATTCATGGTTCCCTCAGTGAATTGTAGCTCCCCAGTGCTGGCAGCACTCATGCAGCCCCAGACCATGACACTCCCTCCACCATGCATGACTGTAGGCAAGACACATATGTGCAAAATAATTCTGCGCTGCTCACAAAAGAGACATAAAGCGGCTAACACAACCAACAAAGTATATATGGAAAACAACAAAAAAGTGTAGCGCTAAACAATATCATAAATGAGTGGGTATGTGGTGAAGGGAATCACCTCTATAAAAAACTGTACATAAGTGGGTAGTCCTGGTATGATTATTATAACAGAAAGATAATAATGGTTAGTCCTTCTGTGGATATAATGCAGATAGGTAATTCCAATGAAAATAAGCTCACTACCACCGAGAGAAGGGAAGGCTTACCAGATGAGGTGGACCCGACAGGGCATACGCCGAATTGGGTCAGATAAGGCTTGGGTGGTAAGTGGCTGCAGGTGCCTGTGATCTCATGGATGGCTGGATTCCTCTAAGTGGCGCTCGGGTCCTGGGAGGTGTAAAGAGTCCCAAAGGTGTAGATGATCCCGTGGGTCCTAGGAGGAGTGGGGTATTCAGTAGATGGATCCCTCCAGACAGCATTCCATGGATTAGATGATGATATAATTGTGGAAAAAAGGAAGGAAGGGCCACATAGTGTAAATCCGATAACGAGAAAATTTATTTAAAATAGAAAGGATATACACTCACGTGAAAATCCAGGATAAAAACAGCGCTGTAACAAAGTGGCGACAGTGGGGTCCTACCCGACGCGTTTCGTCCTAAAAGACGTCATCTGGGGGGTTACCCCCACTGTAGCCACACACATATATATAGGGGATGCATCAATAATCATGGGAATCAGCTCCACAATGAAAAAACATCACTTCCGGTATCGGCCAAAATGGCCGTCCGACGTGCGTTCCAGATGTGTGTACCACACCTCGCTTCCGGGTTAGGAGGTGAACCGGAAGTGGGGGAACGAATTAAAACCATAAACAAAAATGAAAATATAGATTGTGTCTAAACATACTGCCAGAAGACCTTGTGTACTGTGAATAGGTGCGGCAAGCGCCGATCGGGAAAACACCCGGTGCTGCGCGTGTGCAATGTGTGTAAGGCGATGTCTCTAGTACATAAACATGGGAAGTGACGTAGCTGAGAGAAGAGGTGAGACAAGCACCAAGATCGAACATGCGCAGTAAGAGCAGGGGGAAACTTAGAAAAAGGAATGATACAATACCGCTGTCGGCGGACGTGATGACATGCGCAGTGAAGGCAAAGAGATGTTTTAGGGAAGGAGAGGATTGTATAATGTGATCACAATCTAAGGGGAATACTTGGGGAAAGTGATAACATACCGCCCACGGCGGACGTGATAACATGCGTGATGAGGGCAAAGGGACAGAAAGCTATAAGCGGACATGAAGGCAGTACAAGAGCTACCTAATAATATGAATATATAATAAAAAGATGTGAAGCCTAAAATTAAGTGCACAAATGAAGTAAACTGCACAGAAGGGCATAATTACATAACACGGTGTGCAGCACACACCAGATAAATCCACTGGTAATTTAAAACAAAAAAAGGGCCAGTGTTCAGGGGAATGGTGGAGCGGGCTCCCATGAGAAGATTTATGAGGCATTATGCCCATATGCATAGATACAAATAGCCAATGCATTAAAATACAAAATAATATAGACATGTATATAAGGCGAACTAAAAAAGCGCACCGAGGTGCAATATTGGTATGTATAAAACAAGTTGAAATCCATGGATGAGCCCAACCAAGGCCAGAAATGAATAATTAGGATTAAAAACAAAAATATATAATGCCGGGGCCCAAAAGGGGGAGGGGGGGAGGGGAGCACAAAAGAGAGAGTTTGTTGTTGAGAGGTGGATGTCAGGCTCTATTGATGAAGGCGTTGACATCCAACTCCACATTGATGCCTGATGGAGAAAGAGTACGGAGCTCATGGATCTAGAAAGTCTCCAAACGTGATACACCTCTGGTCATGGCCCCACCCCTCCATGGGGGAACATATCGGTCTATCACTATAAATTGTGTACCTGCAAACACCCGATTGTGGTGTAATTTATAATGACGGGGAACTGTATGCTTGGTATCGCCACTCTTAATCAAAGCAATATGCTCCGCTACTCTTATAGAAAAAGAGCGGATAGTGCGGCCAACATATTGCTTACCACAATGACATGTAATTAGGTAGACGATGTGGCTGGTGGTACAAGTACAGAATCGTTTGATGGAATATCGTCTCTGTGTAACTGATGAAGTAAACGATGTAGTTTTTCTTCCTATACCAGAGTTATGTCGACATACAGTGCATCTTCTACATGAGTAGAAACCCTCCATTTCGTAGAAAAGAGGTTGTTGTGCGGGAGGATTAATGATATTGGGGGCAATCTTACTTTGTATAGTGGGGGCACCCTTAAAGATGACTTGTAGGCAAGACACACTTGTCTTTGTACTCCTCACCTGGTTGCCGCCACACAGGCTTGACACTATCTGAACCAAATACATTTTTCTGTCTTTATCTGTCTCATCAGATCACAGTACATGGCTCCAGTAATCCATGTCCTTAGTTTGCTTGTCTTCAGCAAACTGTTTGCGGGCTTGTGCATTATCTTTAGAAGAGGCTTCCTTCTCTCGACAGCCATGCAGACCAATTTGATGCAGTGAGCAGCGTATGGATGGAGCACTGACAGGCTGACCCCCCCCCCCCCCCTTCAACCTTGGCAGCACTCATATGTCTATTTCCCAAAGACAACCTCTGGATATGACTCTGAGCACGTGCACTCAACTTCTTTGGTAGACCATGGCGAGGCCTGTTCTGAGTAAAACCCGTCCTGTTAAACCGCTGTATGGTCTTGGCCACCATGCTGCAGCTCAGTTTCAGGGTCTTGGCAATCTTCTTATAGCTTAGGCCATCTTTATGTAGAGCAACAATTCTTTTTTTCAGATCCTCAGAGAGCTCTTTGCCATGAGGTGCCATGTTGAACTTTCAGGGACCAGTATGAGAGAGTGAGAACGATAACACCAAATTTAACACACCTGCTCCCCATTCACACCCAAGACCTTATAAAACTAATGAATCACACGACACTGGGAAGGGAAAATGGCTAATTGGGCCCAATTTGGACATTTTCACTTAGGGGTGTACTCACTTTTGTTGCCAATGGTAAAAAGTGAATTCTCTATCAGTCGGATGAGATAGGTGTCAAATATCTGACATGTGTAGAGGACATGGTGGTGGCGAGCAAAGTAGTGGTCTGTAGGGTGGATGGCAAGGGTACGCCAAGCGGTGTACACAGAGACGATTTGTCCTCATAACCATTCATAACACTGTTGAAATCCCCACCCAGTAAGTGGAGTGATTCGGAGGAGCGGAGTACCTACGAGGAGAGGTTCTGAAAAAACTCAGTGCCTGGGGAGTTGACCACGTAGATGTTAGTAATGGCTAGTTCCTTGGATGCAATGGTCAAGTGAATTGTATAATTTGCAACCTTCTTGGTCTGTCAACTGAGTGAATGTATGGCAGTCTTTTATGTAAGAGGATGATCACACCTGCTCTACGTCCTGATGCTGGGGAACCCAAGACCTCACCTACCCATAGTTTCTGAAGGAGAGCCACATCCGCTCGCATGCGTTTTAAGTGGTGGAGAATTTTCATCCACTTGTTCAGTGACTGAAGCCCCTTGACATTCCAGGATACTATCCTCATGGTGGAAACTGGACTAGTAAAAACTCTTCAAAGGGTATTGCCACTGAACAAGAGGGAGGAGAAGGGGAAGCACGTGAACCAACCCTCAGGTCGCAGTTCCCCCTTGTCTGGTAGGGAGAGACGGGAAATAGAATGTGGATGGGTCACCCTACCTCCACGAGTATGGGGACCCCTGAAACTGTGGATTATACTGCGTTAAAGAAAAGAAAACAAGGGTCAAAGTAAAATTAACCAAGGGGAAAAAAGTAAAACAACAACCGTATGTACAGTATCTCACAAAAGTGAGTACACCCCTCACATTTTTGTAAATATTTTATTATATCTTTTCATGTGACAACACTGAAGAAATGACACATTGCTACAATGTAAAGTAGTGAGTGTACAGCTTGTATAAAAATGTAAATTTGCTGTCCCCTCAAAATAACTAAACACACAGCCATTAATGTCTAAACCATTGGCAACAAATGTGAGTACACCCCTAACTGAAAATGTCCAAATTGGGCCCAAAGTGTCAATATTTTGTGTGGCCACCATTATTTTCCAGCACTGCCTTCACCCTCTCGGGCATGGAGTTCACCAGAGCTTCACAGGTTGCCACTGGAGTCCTCTTCCACTCCTCTATGATGACATCATTGAGCTGGCGGATGTTAGAGACCTTGAGCTGCTCTACCTTCCGTTTGAGGATGCCCCACAGAAGCTCAATAGGGTTTAGTTCTGGAGACATGCTTGGCCAGTCCATCACATTTACCCTCAGCTTCTTTGGCAAGGCAGTGGTCGTCTTGGAGGTGTGTTTGTAATTGTTATCATATTGGAATACTCCCCTGCGGCCCAGTCACTGAAGGGAGGGGATCATGCTTTGCTTCAGTATGTCACAGTACATGTTGGCATTCATGGTTCCCTCAATGAACTGTAGCTCCCCAGTGCCAGCAGCACTCATTCAGCCCCAGACCATGACACTCCCACCATGCTTGACTGTAGGCAAGACACACTTGTCTTTGTAATCCTCACCTGGTTGCCACCACACACGCTTGACACCATCTGAACCAAATAAGTTTAGCTTAGTCTCATAAGACCACAGGACATGGTTCCAGTAATCCATGTCCTTAGCGTGCTTGTCTTCAGCAAACTGTTTGTGGGCTTTCTAGTGCATTATCTTTAGAAGAGGCTTCCCTCTGGGCCGACAGCCATGCAGACCAATTTGATGCAGTGTGCGGTTTATGGTCTGAGCACTGACAGGCTGACCCCCCACCCTTTCAACCTCTGCAGCAATGCTGGCAGCACTCATACATCTATTTCCCAAAGTTAACCTCTGGATATGACGCTGAGCACATGCACTCAACCTCTTTGGTCGACCATGACAAGGTCTGTTCTGAGTGGAACCTGTCCTGTTAAACCGCTGTATGGTCTTGGACACCATGCTGCAGCTCAGTTTCAAGGTCTTGGCAATCTTAATATAGCCTAGGCCATCTTTATGTAGAGCAAAAATTCCTCAGTTCTTTGCCATGAGGTGCCATGTTGAACTTCCAGTAACCAGTATGAGAGAGTGAGAGCGATAATACCAAATTTAACACACCTGTTCCCCATTCACATTTGAGACCTTGTAACACTAACGAGTCACATAACACCAGGGAGGGAAAATAGTTAATTGGGCCCAATTTGGACATTTTCACTTAGGGGTGTACTGACTTTTGTTGCCAGCAGTTTTGACATTAATGGCTGTGTGTTGAGTTATTTTGAGGGGGCAGCAAATTTACACTATTATACAAGCTGTACACTGACTACTTTACATTGTAGCAAAGTGTCATTTCTTCAGTGTTGTCATGTGAAAAGATATAATAAAATATTTACAAAAATGTGAGGGGTGTACTCACTTTTGTGAGATACTGTATACTCCCACACCTGATCCACTCAGATCAGGTAGATTTCATTAGGAGCCAACAAACATCGGACGGCACTAGGCGCAATCCTTATCTCCCTCAATGGGCAGAGCAGACTCAGATGCCTTCTCTGCTCCTATCCTTAGATGCTGAGAAGGCATTTGACCGTGTACACTGGCAGTACCTTCATGTGGTACTAAGTGCCTTTGGAATTACAGGATATCTGTGTGGTGCCATTGAAGCGTTATACTCTCTTACCCCTTTTCCATATCCAACAGAACTAGGCAAGTCTGCCCTCTCTCTCCTATAATATTTATACCAGTAATGGAGACACTCATGCAGGCCCTTTAAATGCACCCAAACATATCAGGCTTTAAATTAGGGGATAGGGAGTATAAAATCGGACTATATACGGATGATGTTGTGCTCTCCATCACCAACCCACTGACCTCCTTACAATCCCTTATCACAGTTCTACACAAGTTCAGTCAGATATCTCTCTACAAAGTTAATAAGTCCAAGTCCCATATTCTGCCAATCGCACTTTCTGAGAACATTAAAAAATGAATCTCCGTATTCTCCTGTTTCTCCTGGGCTCCTCACTCCACTATCAAGTACTTGGGTGTTAAACTAATTACACCATGTTCATCCATATACCGTTTCCATATATTTGTTCATGCATATATTTCCATATATATGTTCATCCATATACATATATAGACTAGGATGCTTTAGCTTTACTTCCTTCCATAAAATAGCAAACTGATGCCTTTCAGACAGCTCCCTTATGTTGGGCGGATAGAGCTGCCATTGCTAAAATGTTCCCACCATACTTTACCTCTTTGGAACTCTGCCGATTCCCCAGCATCTTACCTACAGAAACTAGTCTATTTTGCATCACTTTACCTAGGGTGGCAGGAAACCAAATACTCAATCCTTTTCAGGTTTAAATTAGCTGCAGCAATGGAAATCCCTAACCTCAGAGCATACCACCAAGTGGCAATCCTAGACCAATTTAAATTCTGGTGGTCCCCAACACTGGACCATGTTTGAACTACTACTGAATGTTACCTTTTAGGGCAATCTTTGCAAAGCACCTTAGGCACCATCCTATTGGGTTCACAATCCCCCGTGTCCCCTTACTTAACTCGTGGCTTTTTCCACCTGGAAAACCTTACAGCAAATTCCCTTGAAATCATACTAAGCTGATATTTTGTGTCTCCGATTAACTTCATTAGACCCGCTAACGCATGACCTGTCACTCTCCAAGTGGGTGACCGCTGGCATATCCACGATTGGTCTCCTAGTGAAATCTTCTACAATACGCCCGTTCATGGAACTACAAAGTAGCTACAACCTTCCAAAAATGGACTTCTCCAAATTTCTTCGACTCCGCTTTCTTCTATCCTCACAAGCCTCATCAAAAAAGATCATTGGATCCCTTCAGATATAATAAATTACTTTGACGCTGCCTCCCGGAGCAACATAGAAGTTTCCTTTTCCTATCACCTTCTCAATCACAGTCTCTTCTCAAACAAAACCTCATCCATGAAAAACTAGGAAGCATATCTCTCCCAAAAGTTTACAATGTCCCAATGGAACAAAGCATCCAAACTGCTCTTGACTTCCTCAAATTGCATCACCCACTGGAAAAACTCTCTAAAACTTTTGATACAAACGGTATTACAACTCAGACTTTCAAAAATGTTCCTGTCTACCTCCCCCAACTGCTGGAGAGACTGTGACAACCCTGGCTCATTCATACACATCTGGAGGTTCTGCCCCTTGGTCTTAATGTTCTGGAAACACATGTTCTCATTCTTGTCCAAAATTTCCCAACTCACCATTGCCTGCAATCCTACTACTGCATTACTCCTTTTACACCATGGATCGTGGGCTTCCTTGCAAACCTCCTTTATAGTACATGGAATTATAGCTGCCAGGAGATCACTAGCCTCTGCCTGGAAACAACCAATCTATCCTGACTGGTCACCCTTCGTCCAATACCTTAACACGCAAACCCAGTTTGAACTAATATTCGCAATCAAAAATGACAAATGCACCACCTTCTGGAAGCAATGACATCTCTGGCTGACTCATCCGGAATGCACAGCAAGCTTTTAGGCTCGTTTTACATACGCTTTTATTTAAAGTTTCTGCTTTTCTCAGGTTGTCACTAAGAGGTTGCAGTGTAGCTATATGGTTATCACCATACATGAAGTGTTTATAGATTTTGCAACTAGTAATGTACCCCCTTGAACTACTATTAAGTTAAGTGTTGTGATACATTCCGAGCTGATTCTTTTTTGCTCTATTTTTCTCTCTTTTTTTTTTTTTCTTTGCTCTAGGTAATGCAAATGCAACAATGTATAATTCTAAGATGGTGTAACTGTTTTTGTAATCTTGTTCTCTTTTCTTTTTTTCTATAAGTATATTTGTGTGCAAGCCTTGTATCATTCACTTATAATCTCAATAAAAATTATTGATATAAAAAAAACCCTGAAGACCCTGCAACTTTTCTCATTAGAACACTGAGATTGTACCAGGTTATTATAATGAACCAGACCCCCCCTCCATTAAAGGTAAAAACAAGGTCAAAACAAACAGCCATTTCTTCAGAGTAATCAAAGGTAAGAATCTGCTACAAAGTTGTTAAAATCTCTGAAATGTACATTGATCACCCAGATCAATTGTTTTCTTTTGGGTTTTTTATCTTAATGCATTCTATGCATTAAGAAAAAAAAAACTTCTGTGTGCAGCAGCCCCCCTCAGTCCCCTTTAATACTTACCTGAGGTCTATCTAGATCCAGCGATGTTGCACAAGAGACTCGGCTGTCCGGGACTCCCCTCCTCATTGGCTGAGACAGCAGTGTGGCACCATTGGCCCCCACTGCCATCAATCAAAGTCAATTAGCCTATGAGGAGAGAAAGGGGGCGGAGACCACAGCTCCATGTCTAAATGGACACAGGGATCTGTGACTCAGCTCAGGTGCGCCCATAGCAAGCTGCTTGCTGTGGGGGAACTCAACAGGAGGGAGGGGCCATGAGCACTGAAGAGGGACCCAAGAAGAGGAGGATCTGGGCTGCTCTGTGCAAAACCACTGCACAGAGCAGGTAAGTATAACATGTTTGGTATTTTTAATGAAAAAAAAAACGAGACTTTGGTATCACTTTAAGATAAAAAAAACCTTCTGCCATTTTAATGTCAATCAAAGTGTGACAGCACTGAAAACTGAAAAAAATTGGCCTGGGAAGGAAGGGGGTGAAACAGGCCAGTCTTGATGTGGTTAAAAGGAAAAATCTGTGTTTAATTAAAAAAAGCTTAATACCATCAAGTGTAAACCTCAAGGCTTAACTTGTGTAAAAATAAATGTTTAGAGAGTTTTAGCCACATAATGCACCTGGAAAATGTTCAAAGAATCCTTTTAAAAAATGTCCATAAGTAATGTACATAACACCACATAACTTCACACACATATGCTCTATCAAATTTAACTAAATAAGATTTTTATATTAACTGAAAAATGTATATAACAGATAAACAGAGTCAAATTAGGAAGTAGAATTATCCTTTAAACAACAGCTTATTTTTATAACTAAACTTCAATTCCAAGGCAAGAACAATGAACACAAGCAAAATCCTATTTATTGCTAACAAGTGTGTTAACTGTTAAACAATTCGATTGACTGAATGAAAATCGTGTGAAATCACTAATAATCACTTAAAATGCGTTGTAAGTGATCAAGAGTCTGGAGATTCTGATGCTATTAAAATGTCTTACTTGTGTGATTTAATTGACCTTTGAGTAGCAATATGGCATTTGTTATTTTAAGATCTCCCTTGACAATATAAGTACGGTATTTTAGAGGTGTAAAAAAGTTTGCATAACTTCAATATATTTTATTTTGTTAGCTGTAATTATAAAAACATAGTTAAATATTTTAAATAATTCTTAAGCTAGAGATGAGGTTTGGGTTGGGATAACAGAGAATTAATGAGACCAATCCCTGCCATAGCAAGAAATTGCACTTCCAATATTGCACTTCCTGGACTGGTCTTCAAATTGTGGTCAGGTGGCTAAGAAGGGCCAATACCACAGGTTTTAATTCCTGTGCCAGTCCCCTTACTATAAAAGTCATGGTTCCCGGCAACCTTTTGTCAGTATGTATTGTAGATAGTTGCTGCTATGTGGAGCTATCTACGGTGCTTTACAGTACTATACACAGTGCTGTATTATGCTACATTACAGTAAATTGCACTTTGGTGGCCTACAATTTGCTGTACAAACCCACATGTTCACCGTGTTATTTTGTGATACATTACTGTAAATTGCAGTGTTCCAGGCTACATATTGTCACAGTGCATTGACCCAACAGTCTTCTTTAGATTTTTTTTGTGTGTGTCAGCAGCAACTTTAGTTGCAGGTAAACTGCTAGGCCCCCTCTTGCAGTTTTTTCACCTATCATTTTATTTTTTTAAATTTATTTCACATTTTCATATTTCTTTATTACTTCGGCTAAGTTAGAGGCATTTTTTATATTTCAGAATCAGCAGAACTGTGATTGACACAAGCAATGCTGCTCTTTGTTTGCAGCACATCACTGCATACAGTACTTGTATGTTGCAGTTTAATGCACCAAATCACGTTCTTAAGTACACCAAAGCACCACATCCTCAACTCTGCCATTTCCATAGATAATAATAAAGTTAAGCCATCCTCTTTCTTCATAATATCTTGGAGGTCTAAAGAGAAAGGCAGTGGCTGCACAGTGAGTTGGGGATGAACAGTTTCTGGATCCGCAAAACAAAGTGGTGGTTGTGCAGCACCTTTGAGAGCCAGGGCACATCTACATTTTCTGTTTGGCAAATGGTGTGCTATACAGCCAGAGCACATAGAGATGGTTTTGAAGTTGTACATCCTTCTTATGCCGCGTACATGCGGTCAGACTTTTCAGCTACAAAAGTCCGACGGCCCATCTGACAGACTTTCAACTGACTTTTGTCGGACTTGCGGCGGACTTTCTAACAAACGGACTTGCCTACATACGATCACACAAAAGTCCGACAGCCTAGTACGCAGTGACGTACACCAAGTCCGACGAGACTATAAAACGGAAGTTCAATAGCCCGTACGACACCCTTTGGGCTCCTTCTGCTAATCTTGTGTTTATCTCGTGTTAGTACAAGTTTGGTGAGAGACAATTCGCGACTCGTATTTTTCAGTTCGTTTTAACTGTTGTTCAGTCTGTGCTTGTGAGGTTTGTATCTGCTTTTCAGTGCGTTTGGTCAGTTGGCATTGAGCAATCTTTGTTTTATTGTCCGCTTGTTGCTGGTTTTCAGGTCGCTCTTCACAGGCCTTGCTGTTCTTCAGTGCGTTCTGATCAGCTAACCGTTTTGAAGCCATGTTACCTGTACGTACTCGTCGTCGAGCTCGTGCATTGTATGTGCTTGGTGCTGTAGTTCATTCTTCAGCCCAAGACCAGTCCATGAACAGGGCGAGGAGGAGTTCATGGACGAAGAATTGGTTGCTCCAGCGTGACCAATTCTGTCACATGCCATTGCTCCGTGAGAATAATCCTGAGGATTGCAGGAACTTTCTCCAGATGACGGACCCCGTTTTTGACCGTTTGGTGGCTTTGCGCATCCCTTATATCAGCAGGCAGGATACCTGCATGAGGCAAGCCATCACTCCGGAGCAGAGGCTAGTCGCCACATTGCGGTACTTGGTGACAGGGAGAAGCCTGCAGGACCTTAAGTTATCGACAGGCATCTCCCCCCAGGCTCTGGGGATCATTATCCATCATTCAGGTCCTGCAGAAGGAGTATATTAAGGTAAGAATGTTATCCTTTATTAGCATCACATTTTATTTTATTTAATGTTTGATAATGTAATGTATTTCTTAACTCAAACACTACTTACCATCATTGCAATATAGTGTGAATGTCCCCTTTTTGTCCTCATGCATGCTGTAATTTTTTCATGTTCTTTTTTTGTCCTGCATGTATATTTGCCTTCACTAACCTCTCCAGTATGCAATGCTGGGCACATATCCACCTAGTCTACTCACTTTGAATGTATTTTGTCAGCTGCATTGTAGTGTTTTTTTACCCTAAACTCCATCCAAATAGTGTGTGTGTGTCATTAACTTGATTTCCAATCCCCTCCCTCCCTAAACTCCATCCAAATAGTGTGTGTGTCATTAACTTGATTTCCAATCCCCTCCCCCCCCAACACCATCCAAATAGTGTGTGTGTCATTAACTTGATTTCCAATCCCCTCACCCCCTAAACTCCATCCAAATAGTGTGTGTGTCATTAACTCGATTTCCAATCCCCTCACCCCCTAAACTCCATCCAAATAGTGTGTGTGTCATTAACTCGATTTCCAATCCCCTCCCCCCTCTAAACTCCATCCAAATAGTGTGTGTGTCATTAACTTGATTTCCAATCCCCCCCCCCCCCCTATTTATTTGCTATAATGTTCTGTGGTGTTGATTTTACAAAAGCAAATTATATGTTGCACTTTGCAAAATGCATTTGCACTCTGCAAGTGCATTTGCTCCAGGGCTTTAGTAAATGAGCAGAAGCTCTGCTGATTTCCATCATCCAATCATGTGCAAGCCACAAAGTGTTTGGATGAATTGCCCTTGCATGTGATTGGGTACTCCTTGCAACATGAAGCCTTTTTACCTTACCTCATTTACTAAGCTGTGGAGCAACTGCACTTGCAGAGTGCAACAACTGCACTTTTCAAACTGCACAGTCTTGTAGCCTTTAGTCAATCAAACCCTGCGTGTCCTTAAACTTAATTTCTAATTTCACCACCCCCTAAAATGTAACAATGTGCCATCAGAGGGGGGTGAGCAATCTGATAAGTGTGCCTTTCCATATTTTTTAGTAAAGAAATTTTCAATTATTTAATGTTATACTGATGCTGGGCAATATTGTTTTAAGTGTAATGTTCTTGTAATGTTCTTTTCCAAAATTACTGATTTTTGGTTTCTTGTTTGATTCCCCAGATTCCTTCAATGCCACAGGAATGGCAGACTGTGGCATCCCATTTTGCCACCCGTTGGGACTTTCCCAACTGTGGAGGGGCTATAGATGGGAAACATGTCCACATTGTGCCACCACCCCATTCGGGGTCATACTATTTTAATTATAAGGGGTTCCATAGTATTGTCTTAATGGCGGTGGTGTCGGCACAATATGACTTTCTGTATGTGGACGTGGGGAAGAATGGCAGGATGTCAGATGGAGTATTTGCCCAGACGGAGTTCTACCAGCATCTCCAGAGTGGTGGCCTGGGATTGCCACCTGATGCGGATAACATGGAAGGACTCCCCTTTGTCTTCATAGCAGATGAAGCCTTCGCGCTGAGCAAGCACCTCATGAGGCCATTCCCCCAAAGGACACTCACCCCGGAGAGGAGGGTTTTTAATTTCCGGCTGGCCAGAGCGAGAAGAGTTGTTGAGAATGCTTTTGGGATTCTGGCCAGCCGGTTCCACCTGTTTCAGACATCGATAAACCTTGTGGAATGCAAACTTAATTACATCATTTTAGCGTGCTGCATCCTGCACAACTTTTTGAACAAGCATTCCCCAAATTATATTTTGCCAGTTGGGCCTGAGGCCGGACTTATTATTAGTGACAATCTGACGGGCCTGGATACTGTCCGTACTGGCTTGGCCCCCAAAGTTCGTGATCAATATGTAGATTATTTTATGGGTAGGGGGGCCATTGCAATGCCCCAGACTATTTAATTTGTCAAAATAAAAAATCTTGATCAAATCTTGAATTATATTTATTGCTTGCCTTTCTTTTTGGCTTTCTCCTAGGTTATCGTAGAGCACTTGTAGTGCCAAGTGTATTTTCATTTATTAAATAAGCACCATTGTCACTGTAAGCAACTATTGTAACGTTAAACAAACTGATACTGAGCATTGAAAGAAGAAACCACACATTTTTTTAATTACTACACAGATTTTTTAATATTCTGTGTACATTCACTTATGCGTTTGTAAAAATTTTTGATAGTCCAAAATATATCTATATTAAGACATTTTTAACCATAGAATTAGGTCCTTTTTTTTTACAATATTTTAATTTCTTTTTTTTTTTAACAAACAGGCCTCTTTTTAATTTTTTTTAATTTTTTTTTAAACTGGCCTCATATATATATATATATATATATATATAATTTTTTTTTTTTAAACAGGCCTCTATTTTTTTTAGGTTTTTTTTTTTTTTTTTTAAACAGGCCTCTATTTTTTTATGTTTTTTATTTTAGAAAAACAGGCCTCCTATTTTTTTTTTTTTTTTTATATTTTTGGGAAAACAGGCATATAATTTTAACAGAAAAAAGAAGGCCCAGAATGGGGTCAGAAAACAAGGGAATGAAGAACATGATCGAAGTTTTTTTGGTGGAAAAAGGGCATTTAGATTCTCCCCAAAGCATCGATCATGTTCTTCATTTCCTGCTGCATCCGATCCAGCCAATTCCGCAATAAATCAATCTCCCCATTCCAGGCCATTATCTGTCCAATTAGTCGTTGTGCACTGTCTGTGCTAAAATGTTCACCACGACCTAAAATTTAATGAAAAAAAGATGTTTAGAAATATGCAGCCATACATAGATTACCTTACCATAAGCTGGTGGCTCAGACACTGACCTGGTGGGGTACTCATGTCGCATACTTCCGAAACATCCTCGGGGGGTGGCACTGTTGCTTGATTCATGCACAACCAGATCACCTAAAATAGAGTAGAAAATGTTATTTACAAAATATGCAGCCATACATAGATTACCATAAGCTGGTGTGTCAGACACTCACCTGGTGGGGTGCCTATGTCGGCCACCTCTCCTTCCTCCACATCCTCAGTGGGGCTTGGGCTGATTTCCCAATTATGGTGTTGCGGTTGTGGGGGACTGAGTACATCTTGTCTTTTCTCCCCTATGTGAATTAAAAAAAAAATTATACTTAGCACACAGATATTTTAGTACATAGTAATCTTAAAACATTGTAGTGAAGTGGTGTACAAATTGTCTGTTTTTGTGTAGAGTTCATAGTTTAATACATTTTTCCAATTTCTAAAGACATATCTAGATAGATATATATCTATCTAGATATCTATATCTATATATATATATAAATATTAATATTATTTTTTTATATATATATATAATATAATATAATATATATATATATATATATATATATATATATATATATATATATATATATATATACATATATATATATATATATATATATATATATATATATATATATATATATATCTTTAGATATTGATAGATAGAGATATATATATATATCTTTAGATATTGATAGATAGAGATATATATATATATCTTTAGATATTGATAGATAGAGATATATATATTTATATATATATATATATATATATATATATATATATATATATATATATATATTATATATATATATATATATATATATATATATATATATATAGACTATGATAGGAAGTATGGACCGTACACCCGGCTTAATTTTAGAAGGTGGTGAAGAGGAGCCGGATCAGTACAGATGGATCCGTAAAGTGCTGAAAAAAAGTAAGTACTTGTCAAGTGTTCATATTCTGTTTATTACCTTGTATACTACTCCATGTGTTTTTCATTAATGTACGAGTTTATATCGTTTGAAACGATCTTAATAAACCTCGTTACATATATACAGACTTATATCTTTTATTAATGTATCTATCTATATTTTATCTCTCTCTCTCTATCTATCTATCTATCTATCTATCTATCTATCTATCTATCTATCTATCTATCTATCGAGAGAGATATTGATAGATATCTATCTATCGAGAGAGATATTGATAGATATCTATCTATCGAGAGAGATATTGATAGATATCTATCTATCGAGAGAGATATTGATAGATAGATATCTATCTATCTATCTATCGAGATATTGATAGATATCTATCGAGAGAGATATTGATAGATATCTATCTATCGAGAGAGATATTGATAGATATCTATATATCTATAGAGAGAGAGATATTGATAGATATCTATATATCTATAGAGAGAGAGATATTGATAGATATCTATATATCTATAGAAAGAGAGAGATATTGATAGATAGATACATTAATAAAAGATATAGGTCTGTATATATGTAACGAGGTTTATTAAGATCGTTTCAAACGATATAAACTCACATTAATGAAAAACACATGGAGTAGTATACAAGGTAATAAACAGAATATGAACACTTGACAAGTACTTACTTTTTTTCATCGCTTTACGGAATCGTCTGTACTGATCCGGCTCCTGTAGTTTGAGGTCGGACCATCTTTTCCTAATCTGATCTTTTGAGCGCTGTGCCCCAAAAGAAAGATGTAATGTCTTCACCACCTTCGCCATTATTTTGGCTTTTCTAAAATTAGGCCGGGTGTACGGTCCATACTTCCTATCATAGTCATTTTTTCTCAGAATTGCCACCATTTCCACCATCCACCTGATGTGTCTCCACCATTGTTCATCCCACTACGCACTGTAGAAAGAATGGGTGGAGAATATTCGTTCAACTAGAACATCAGGGGCGGGCGACGCAGTCAGAGTTTCACACATACGCAGTGTATAAAGAGAGGTATTATGCATGTGTCGTACGTACGTTCTGTGCGTAAAGACAAGGGGCTGAAAATATGCATAAAGAAAAAACGTATGGGGCGAGCAAAGCTGGTGGAGTTTGACGCATGCTCGGTGTATAAATCGTTCTTACGTATTGTGTCATAAGTAAGTTCTGTGCATAGATGATAGTGGACCGTGACGCTAGAAAACGAAGGTAATTTTAAATTTTTAAATTTGTTAAAAACTTTGTAGCAAGCAGCATATATGGCTTGAGAGATTGATGAGGCCTATTCTGGGATAAGATGATGAGGGTTTAGCAGAAACATAAGTGTTTTTTGTCTTGTGTCTTTATCTTATACAGAAATTATGAATGCAAAATTTAAGGAGCCTGAATTTCTGTCGGCTTTTATCGATCAATACAGAGAGATGAGAAATCTGTGAGAGGTCAAACACCCTCAATATTATCTTAAGCATGTAAGGAAGTCAACGCTGGAGAGACTGCTGACATTTGTCCAGACGTATGTCCCAGAAGCAACGATGGAGATGTTATCGAAAATTGGCATCTTGAGGAACATGTATAAGAGGGAGCATAACAAGATCCAGAATTCCCTGAGATCAGGAGCATCAGCAGATGATGTATATGTACCCAGGCTGTGGTACTACAATAAACTATGTTTTCTTGATGACCAGACTGAAGCCAGGGCATCACTTTCAACCCTTCTCTCCACCATTCCCTCCACCATTCCATGCACTCTTCCATGCACCCTTTCCCTCCACCCCATCAGAAGCTGATGAGAACCATCTGGAGTCAAGTAAATTAATTTCAAAAATATTTACTGTCCTAATATTAATGATGTTAACTAGATGTTATAATTGATTAAAATAATTTTCGCCTAAAAATGATGTAGACATATCAATTGACAGTAGTGGCCAAATATGTTTGTCACCAGCTTTAAAAAATGATGGTGTCTGATTTCTAGACTCTTTTTTTATTAATAGATGTATTAACATTGAATTTGCAAGTCATGAAAAGCAAATTGTGTGTCATTGATGAACCAAAAACAAACAACTAAAACTATGTCCCTTTTTTATACACAGGATGAGGTCAGCCAGGAGGAAAGTGGGGAAAGTTGCAGGCAGGAGGAGGCTGGGCCCAGGGACAGCCAGGAGGAGGCCGGACCCAGTGTCATCCTGGAGGAGGCCGGACCCAGTGTCATCCTGGAGGAGGCCGGACCCAGTGTCATCCTGGAGGAGGCCGGACCCAGTGTCATCTTGGAGGAGGCCGGACCCAGTGTCATCCTGGAGGAGGCTGGACCCAGTGTCAGGCAGGAGGTGGCTGGGCCCAGTAGGAGCCTGACCCAATCCCAAGTGGCTCCCCTCCGCCTTCCTACAAAAAGGGCCAGGAAGGGGACGGTGACACAGGAGGCATCCCTGCGCCTCATGCGAGAGGCCACCAATTTTTTGAAGAGCCCCCCCGAAGCTGAAGAGGCCTATGGGTGCTATTTAGCCAGCAGGCTGCTTCAAATGGAGTGGGGCCAACGCCTCATTTGTGAAAAACTGTTTGCTGAAATGATACACAAGGGGCTGAACGGCGGGCTAACTGTCAACACACAAATAAATGAGGCAGCCCCCCCTCCTCCTCCTCCTTCTCCTCCTGCCACAACTCAACCACCAGAGCCACAGCCTCCAAGGAAGGCTGCAGGAAAGGCTGCAGGGTAGCGTGGAGGGAAGGCTGCAGGGAAGAGAAGAAAGTGATGACCTGAGTTCAGTCTGGTCTGACAGAAGACGCAGGCTGTTGTAGTACCACAGTCTGGGGACATCTATATCATCTGCTGCTGCTGTTGATCTCTGGGATTCCTGGACCAGATTGTGCTCCCTCTTATATGGACTCCTCAAGATCCCAATTTTCCAATTTTCCACAGACTTTTGCCAGTGTTGACTTCCTCTTTATTTTCTTTTTTTCCATAAATAAATGGATATTTTAGTTTATGAAAAGACTTTGTGTTTTAATTAACATCACTGATTTAGAGACAAATTCAAATTAACAAGGGACAACAATCTCCTTGAGGTTGCAAAAACACCAAAAAAAAAAAAAATGTTTTAGTGGTAATATACATAACCAAAAAAAGGTTCTTTGTGTTAACTTTATATACAAAGAAAAAATCCAAATACAAAAAAAAATGGTTCTTTGTGGTAACTTAAACCAAACAGAATTGAAACCAAAAAAAAAGAAAAGAAAAATGTATTTGTGTTCAATTTAAGAACTACCCAAAAAAAAAAAAATGGTTCTTTTTGTTAATTTTAAAAACCCAAAAACAAAAAAAAAATTAGATAAAGATAAAATAATTTCGACAATAATCATAAAAAAAAAATCTGTATAAAATCTAAAATAAAAGATGACCCCCCCCCCCCAAAAAAAGTGTAAAAATTAGTATTAGTATGGAGATATGGCTTTTAAAAAAAATACTATATCATTCATGAGATCAAAGAGAAAAAGAATCTAGAAATCAGTTTGGGAGAACTCTGTGTGAATAGGAACAGCAAAACCTCTTAGTTCTAATAGCATTATTAAAGAAGACATTAAATGCGCTACATTCAATGATCACAGAATTTGCAGCGTGAGGAATGTGCTACCTACAATACGAACGCTAGTTTTACTAGACCGAGTGTTTCCGTTTCGTTTTTCCTTCTGAGCATGCATCGTTTTTTTGTCCGACAAACTAGCATACAGACGAGCGGATTTCTGGGTCCGGCGGAGTTACGACGTAAAGATTTGAAGCATGTTCCAAATCTAAAGTCCGTCAGATTTGCGGCTGGAAAAGTCAGTTGGAAGTCCGGGGGAAGCCCACACACGATCGGATTGTCCGCTGGATTTTGTAGCCGAAAAGTCCGACCGTGTGTACGCGGCATTACAGGTGCAGAGCAGTGCATTTCCCCCAGCAGCTGCAATTAAGCCCTCTTCCTACTCTACAGCTAATCCCACTGTAGTCCCATAAACTGTCATGGAAAGATTGACTGGATTATTTCAGCACAACATCAGTAAGTTGCTGTAGGAGGATGCACTAGAATTTGTGTAATATATAATAATATAATATAGAGGAAGATTGTATCAGGAGCATAAAGGGAGGGTGCATCAGGTAGGAAGCATCAATTACTTATTCTGTGCTGTCTCCTTGTGAGATAATATTGATATTCAAAATATTTGGATGCTGAGATCTTTTTTTGAAACTTTCATAGAACGTTGTGTACATATTCCACTGATCTTGTATTGCAAACGTTTTGTGGTTTGTCTCTGTAATCATACACTATATTTTCTTTGCTAGAAAATTACACAGAACCCCAAGCATTATATATGTTTTTTTTAGCAGAGACCCTGGAGAATAAAATAGCAGTTGTTGCAACCTTTTATCTTGCATGATATTTGCGCAGAAATTTTTCAAACGTGTTTTTTTGAAAAAAAAGTTTCATGCATTAAAAAAAAAAAAAAAAAAAAACAGTAAAATTGGCCCAATTTTTTTGCATAATGTGAAAGATGATGTTATGCCCACTAAATAGATACCTAACATGCCATGCATCAAAATTGCACCATCCTTGAGATGATTCTAAACCTTCATTTGAGTCCAGCTGTGTTTGATTATACTGATTGGACTTGATTAGGAAAGCCACACACCTGTCTATATAAGACCTTACAGCTCACAGTGCATGTAAGAGCAAATGAGAATCATGAGGTCAAAGGAACTGCCTGAAGAGCTCAGAGACAGAATTGTGGCAAGACACAGATCTGGCCAAGGTTACAAAAAAAAAAATTCTGCTGCACTTAGGGTTCCTAAGAGCACAGTGGCCTCCATAATTCTTAAATGGAAGACGTTTGGGACGACCAGAACCCTTCCTAGGGCTGGCCGTCCGGCCAAACTGAGCTATCGGGGGAGAAGAGCCTTGGTGAGAGAGGTAAAGAAGAACCTAAAGATCACTGTGGCTGAGCTCCAGAGATGCAGTTGGGAGATGGGAGAAAGTTGTAGAAAGTCAACCATCACTGCAGCCCTCCACCAGTCAGGGCTTTATGGCAGAGTGGCCCGACGGAAACCTCTCTTCAGTGCAAAACACATGAAAGCCAGCATGGAGTTTGCTAAAAAAAACACCTGAAGGACTCCAAGATGGTGAGAAATAAGATTCTTTGGTCTGATGAGACCAAGATAGAACTTTTTGGCCTTAATTCTAAGCAGTATGTGTGGAGAAAACCAGGCACTGCTTATCACCTGTCCAATACAGTCCCAACAGTGAAGCATGGTAGTGGCAGCATCATGCTGTGGGGGTGTTTTTCAGCAGCAGGGAAAGGACGACTGGTTGCAATTGAGGGAAAGATGAATGGGGCCAAGTACAGGGGTAACCTGGATGAAAACCTTCTCCAGAGTGCTCAGGACCTCAGACTGGTCCGAAGGTTTACCTTCCAACAAGACAATGACCCTAAGCACACAGCTAAAATAATGGAGTGGGTTCACAACAACTCTGTGACTGTTCTTGAATGGCCCAGCCAGAGCCCAGACTTAAACCCAATTGAGCATCTCTGGAGAGACCTAAAAATGGCTGTCCACCAATGTTTACCATCCAACCTGACAGAACTGGAGAGGATCTGCAAGGAGGAATGGCAGAGGATCCCCAAAACCAGGTGTGAAAAACTTGTTGCATCTTTCCCAAAAAGACTCATGGCTGTATTAGATCAAAAGGGTGCTTCTACTAAATACTGAGCAAAGGGTCTGAATACTTAGGACCATGTAATATTTCAGTTTTTCTTTTCTAATAAATCTGCAAAAATGTCAACAATTCTGTGTTTTTCTGTCAATATGGGGTGCTGTGTGTACATTAATGAGGAAAAAAAATGAACTTAAAGGATTTTAGCAAATGGCTGCAACATAATAAAGAGTGAAAAATTTAAGGGGGTCTGAATACTTTCCATTCCCACTATATATATTATACGGCCTGCCCTGTAATCCTTCACAGTTACTCTTGGTGGGCGCAGAATTGGACCCTGCTGTTAAATATTATATAAAAAATTGTAATTACATGCCCCTGTTAAATGGGGGCAGAAAAATTGGGCCTTGGGTGGTGGTGGTGGTGCCACAACACTGTAACCCCTCATGGATACTCTTATTGGGCGCAGGAACGGGTCCTGCTGTGAAATATTAGATAAAAAATTGTAATTACAATACAGTGCAGCTGTAGTGCAGTTGCTACTACTTTTCTGGTGTACACAGTACATAATACAGTGCAGCCGCAGTGCAGTTGCTACTACTTTTCTGGTGGTGTACACAGTACACAATACAGTGTAGTGCGTTGTTGCAAAACAAAATATACATCATGTCCGGAAGGCCACCAAGGAGAGGCAGACGCTCACAGGCCACTAAAAGAGGGCAAGCAGGCTTTGTGTCTACAGTCAACAGTGCTGGTCGTGGACATGGTGCATCCTTTGCAGGTGGCTGTGGGGCCATTTCTCTGCTGCTGGCCATGCTATTGAGCCAGAACATGCAGAAGAGTTGGTGGAGTGGATAAAAAAGCCGTCCTCATCCTCCTCATCCTCTGTCACCCAGGCTCAGAGTAGTTTGTCTTCCTATGCAGCTGCCAAAGCGGCCTATTCCACCGGCTCCTTGTTTACATTCATTCCCTATGTAGCCCCATCATCATGCACGGAGGAGTCTGCTGAACTATTCGACCACAGTGTCGGGTACATGCTGCTGGAGGATATGCAGTGATTTGAAGGCTCCGATGTTGGTTCCCAGGTTGAGGAAGGGAGTAACGTGAGCCTAGAGAGAGGGGGTGCCCAAGAAGGACAATAAACTGGCAGTCATGTTCCCCCAGCTGCAGCATACTGCCAAGTTTGCTCCAGTGACGAGGAGGGAGGGGATGATGAGGTCACTGACTCTACTTGGGTACCTGATAGAATAGAGGAGGTGGAGGCACAACTCCAACGAGGCAGAATGTCCTTTAGGGGGCAGCTTAAGGGCAGTCACCCTACTGCATCACAATGCAGAGCTCCGCAGGTGCAGGACGCTGCTGACTCCCCGCTGATTTTGAAAAGTTCCTTGGTGTGGGCCTTTTTGGACACGTGTGCAACAGATTGCATCGTTGCTGTTTGCAACCTATGTCTGAAGCGGATCAAGCGTGGCCAGAACTGCAGCCGTTTGGGCACCACATGCTTGACCAGACATATGACGACCTCCCATGCAGTCTGTTTCCTGTATACTATATTGAGATTTAATATCTCTCAGATATGATTTTGGTTAAATAAGAGTTCTTTGATCATGAGTGAAAGCTTTAACACAATAACAACATTTATTGGTGAGTAGTTGAAAGTCTTTCTAATACACAACCATCTATCTATAGTCTACACCAAGGAAGAAAATATTAGGTTAAAATAAGAGAATTACATGAAGGAATACAGAGTATATTCCTTAAAACATTAATCTACAAACATTTAGTTACAAGTAAAATGCAGACCATTCCCATAATTACCCTTTGCACCAAGGTTCCATTCTGATGGCTGCACACCCATAAAATGGTGTGTGTTTCCCTCCCATCTAGTCTGTATATAGCATTACAGGCTGATGCCTCATTGGTTGGCATAGTGTGGCTCTGATTAGTGAGCTTCCCTATTCCTGGTTAAGGACTGGCTACATCTCCAATCCCTATACTTTGCATAAGTCAGCCACCTTTAATGCAAATCCTTGTGACTATTCTGAGCAGGAGATTAACTTGAATTTTCCCTGGAAGTTAAGTATTGATTCTGGTTTGGCCTCCCTTCATTGCATATCCCAGCATGGGATCCTTTGAAGTCAGTATGTGTAAAACAATGAGGTTTGGATCCCATTGTTTGCATACACAAGCCTAAGCACCGACTTGTCTGGTCTACCAGAGATTTCTGTGAAGGTAATATGTTCCACCCTACATAGATACAAGCTAAATGAAATATATTCATACTTACAATATTTTACAGCTATTAATGGAGATTTCACATAAACAAATAAGGCAACAAGTCCGTTGGCAACAGCACTTGAAAGACCCACATCAAAGAAAAAGGGGGACTTCTCCTTGCTCCTCATCTGGGATCTCCAACCCTACTATACCTCTAGTCCTCTCAAAAACCTGCACTGAGAGGAGTGAAGGTACAGCAATAGGTGTCCCAAGTACTTGCAGCCAATCTGATAGCAGTACACCACCATCTGATTTTAGCAGGCAAATTCTCCTACCCCAGTTGCTAAACCGTAAAAAGAAATTCGGTCCCAGCCATCCACATGCTCAGTGTCTGAATGCTAGCTTGGCCAAATTGCTAGTACTGCAACTGCTTCCTTTTCAGCTGGTAGACTCTACCCTTTCATGAATTTTTGGAATGTGCGGTACCTCAGTTGCAGGTTCCAAAATGCCATTTATTTTCATGGAAGGCCATTCCTGCTCTCTACCTGCATGTGGAAGGAAATGTTTTTGTCTTGTTGGACAGGGCGGTCGGCAGTAAGGTGTATATTTCCGCTGACTTGTGGTCTAGCAGGCATGGGCAGGGATGTTACCTTTCCTTCACAGCGCACTGGATAACTCTGCTGGCAGCTGGGAAGGATGCAGGACAGGGTTCAGTATTGTTGGAGCTTGTTCTGCCACCACACCTCCAAAATGCTAATGGTGATTCTGCCACAGCTCTCTCCTCCACCCTCTCCTCTTCTTCTTCCTCTATGGCCTCTACTGCAGATTTGTCCTCTGAATTTGTCCTCTGAACCAGCGGTGCTCCGTAAGCGTTCAAGGGGCTACGCAAGCACTCAGGCAAAAAGATGCCATGCGGTGCACGAGTTGATCTGCTTAGGGGACAGGAGCCACACTGGGGCAGAGATTCTGTCAGCTCTGCAGGGGCAGGCTCAGAGGTAGTTGACGCCATGCCAGCTTCAGCCAGGAATGGTTGTATGTGACAATGGCACCAACCTTCTCTCCGCCCTCTGATAGGGACACTTGACCCATGTTTGAATTTGGTGGTGCAGCAGTTATTGAGCAGGTACCCAGGCTTACAAGATCTCCTGAGGCAGGCCAGAAAAGTCTGTGGTCATTTTCAAAGGGAATGCAACCTGCCCACCAACCGCCTTATTTGTGACATGTCCATCAGGTGTAACTCAACTTTGGCAATGCTGCAGTAGCTGCACACGCAGCAAAGGGCCATCAATGAGTACCTGTGTGAGTATGGAACCAGGACAGGGTCAGGGGAGCTTGGCTTCTTTTCACCACGCCAGTGGCTACTGATCAAGGATGCATGCACTGTCCTATCACCATTTGAGGAGGCCACGAGGATGGTGAGCAGCGACAATGCATGCATGAGTGATACTGTCCCTCTTGTTTTCCTGTTGTAGCACACGCTTCATGGAATAATGGACAGGGCACTTGAGGCAGAACAGCGGAAGGAAGAGGAGGACTTCCTTACCTCTCAAGGCCCCTTTATCCAGATATTATTCCTGCGGGCCCACCAAACACACAGGAATAAGAGGAGGAGGAGGAGGAGGATTGTGTCATCATGGATGTGGAGGATAACACTCAGCAGCAGTCTTCAAGGGATGGTTTTCAGTGCCCAGAAACCCAAGGAGTTGTACGTGGCTGGGAGGAGGTTGTTACAAATCATGTAATCCTTAGTGACCCTGAGGACTCAGAATCGAATGCCTCTGCAAACTTTCGCTGGCTTTGCAGAATCAGGGAGGCCATGCAGCATAAGGACCCTAGGATTCGTGGTATCAAAGAGAGGGATCATTACTGGCTGGCAACCCTTCTTGATCCATGTTACAAGAGTAAGGTTGCAGAACTCATCCTGCCTTCGCAGAGGGAGCAGAGGATGAAACATCTTCAGGAGTCCTTGAAGCAAGGTTTGTGCAATGCATTTCCAGACCCTGGGAGGTTAAAATTTCCTGGTGCTGGACAATGTGTTGCTGAGGCTTCGTTCAGTCAGAGGAAGAGTGGTGGAGAATGTGGCCGGCTGACCGATGCTTTTAGACAATTTGCCAAGGTCTGATTGGTTCAAGCAACCATCACCGGCGTCTGCATTACATGGTGCAGGAATTTATAGGGGCAAGAGCAGACTTGGAGACCTTTCCAACAGAGCATCCACTGGGTTACTGGGTCTTGAGGATGACCACTGGCCAGAACTAGCTCAATATGCAATTGAGCTACTGGCCTGTCCTGCGTCCAGCGTT